>NW_005187633.1:815367-824624 GCF_000239375.1 Pundamilia nyererei | reverse complement strand
ATCAACTCCAGACAGATTTGGTGTTTAACACTAAATCAGAGTTAACGTACCAACTCTCCAAAAAGAGTTAAATTAACACTCTCTGGTGTGGACCCATATAGACACTTTAATAGTGTTGAAATCAAATCCAACAGTGTTAATTTGGACATGCTGGATTTGCTGTGTACTGTTCTGGGTCCACTATGGGATGCGGTTCCCTGCATATTCCTCATAATCATGTATCTCATTCTGCCAGTTCTGATTGGCTGGTGATTGCAATGAACATGTCGGACCAAGCCACCCACTCTTAAATATAAATATTGCATAGTCTTTATTCAAGATAAGCCCCTCCTCTTGCTTCATCCCAGCAAGAAGGGCCGTCTGGTGAGACATCTCACTCATGCTACTCTGAGAACCGGGGTTACAAAGTAACCTAAGGTTCTCATTCCTAGCATTTCTCACTATGGAAAAATGGAGGGTCCCGTATTGTTAGACAAGCTTATCTCAAGCAGTCATAGAAATAGCCAGTATTTCACCTATCCAAGTGCGGACCCAGAGCCCAGCACTGCTTGGGCTCTGGGTCCGCACTTGGATAGGTGAGGACTCTGCTTGAAGCTGAGACATCCAGCCTGTAAAACCGGACAAAGGTGAGAGGTGAAGACCAGCTTGCTGCTGCACAGATACCTGGATTCACATTCCTCTGAAAAGGGCCCAGGACACTGCCAGACCATGAGTGGAGTAAGCCTGCAGGCATTCTGGTCCCTGCTGCTGCAGGCTAGTATACCAAAGAGCAATCACCTCCACAATCCAAAGTCAGAGCCATTGCTTATGGCTCTTACGAGGGCCTGCCTTGTAAGGCCTAAAAAGCTGGTAATTACTCTGAAAGTCCTTAGTACAATCCAAATAAAGTCTTGCAGATAAGATCGCCTTACTGGAGGGTAACTGGTATGACAGCTGATCTATGGTTAAAATTTGGGTTCAGGAGAGATGAGCAAACCATAGCTAGTAGTGACGGGAATTAGCTAACACTCCTGTCTGTGGACAATTAAGCAAGCTAGCACATCCAGCAGATGCCAGTTGTAACTTTTTGTAAGAATTCCCTGTAACAAGATCAACACTGGGAGTAATTTTATATATTACTGTGATGATTCACACATACATAAGACTAATTGAAACCATCAACCAAGAAAGAACTCTCTTCCAGAGAGTGCAAACCTCTGTAAAGGCAGCTCTCACTCTGGGCAGTATTTAACTCTAAGAAAATCGTGTTGTGTATGTAGTCATTTTTTCCTTTCTTTAAAAAACATACTTTAAGAAGTTTGTAAAGCAGTAAAACTCAGACAAAACTCAGACAGAAGGTTACTTTGATTACACAAACATTATGCAGCAGTAGGTAATGCATAATAGGTACTGACTTGTGAATAATGACATTAGAACCTTATTATAAAATATTATACTAAGTAGGCAGCTCATTATCCTTGTCTTGATAATACCTTCTTTGAAGATATTATGCATTTTGGGGTCACCTTGAAAGAAAGGCAGATGCAACATCAGAGCTCAAACGTGACATGATATTTGGATGCATCTGTTATTTAGAATCCCCATATACCAGTATCATTTCCTAGTAGTTGGCAATACAAACCAAAGAACGTAGTTTTTGGGTTGTATTGGCAAACCAAGCTGAAAAAGACAGCTTTATTTGACAAACAGACAGTTAGGGTAGTTAGGGTAAGAGGCTGAGGATCACAACAGGAATATAGGAAATAGAGTAAGTTATTTTTAATCAGGGGCCCTGTGGGGGTGCTTAGCCGAAGGAAATCACGATATCATATTTTCCACTTCTACTAGAGTGTATAACAGAAGGGAATGGACCCCCTCCCCACTGAGACTAATGGAACGTAAAGTGGACCTAAACCATAAATTCTGATTCAGTCAAGGGACACCAGTAACCTATGAAATGCAAACTGTTCCTATGAATGTCTGTGATGCAGAGGATCTTGAGGGTCTTAACAACAGCAAGTGATAAAGTACAGATAGTTTGATTAAAGAAATTTCTTGCATTTGCACAATGTCTCTAAAATTAGAAACAAGTGATGCTGAAAAACTAGTTCATGCATTTATTACTTCCAGGCTGGACGACTGTGATTCATTATTATCAGGATGTCCTAAAAACTCCCTGAAAAGCCTTCAGTTAACCCAAAATGCTGCAGCAAGAGTCCTGACAGGGACTAGAAAGAGAGAGCAGGTTTCTCCTGTATTGGCTTCCCTTCATTGGCTTCCTGTTAAATCCAGAATTCAAAATCCTGCTCCGAGGCTGCTGGGGACTTCCCATAACGTGTTTCTTCTTCACTCACCTTTTCCTTCACTCATTATGTGTTTATACACCTCTCCGTATTTAATCATTATTCATCATTAACTTCTGGCTCTCCTCCACAGTGCGCCTATTTGTCTTCCTTCCCTCACCCCCAACTGGATGTAGCAGATGGCCCCGCCCCTCCCTGAGCCTGGTTCTGGCCGAGGTTTCTTCCTGGTAAAAGGGAGTTTTTCCTTCCCATGTCACCAAGTGTGGTCTCTTGATTGTTGGGGTGTTCTCTGTATTATTGTAGGGTCTTTATCTTACAATAAAAAGTGCCTGCTGTTCTGATGCTATATAAATAAAATTGAACTGAATTAATTTTAATTGAACTGAATTGAATTGGCTAAAATACAGGTTACTATGGAATTACTCTGTAAAGCCAGAGTAGCAATACTTGCCCTGCAGCAGCATCCCTTCATTTAAACAAACTGCACTGTCTGTGGTGGATTATATCTTTTTTATAACAATACTTCTTTGCAAGAAACCTTATGTCATCGGAAAGCCTGTTAATATCCCTTTAAATGAAGCTGCATTTGTAAGGACAAAGCATTTGTGTGTTAAAGAGCAGAATTGAGTATTTGGGCTGTGCCCATAAAAAGCTTTCCAACTCTTCTCTGTCAACACCAATCAGCTCATTCTGCTGTTGACCCTTGTTTGGTCTTGTTCAGTAGATTGGAGGATTGAAGAAAGAAGATTATAAATTGCATTTCATTCAAAAAATGGTCAAACTGACAAAATATCACATTTGACCTCTGACCTTTCCTTCAATATCACTAGACTGCTCTGATGGGCAAAGTGATAAAAATGCTATTTAAAACAATATTTCTTACTGCCATTGTTTGTACTAACACTGATTTTATATAAACTTAGAGAAAATAAGTTCCAGACAAGTAACATGACAAAACCTTTTGTAGAAATGGTCACACGTTCTGATGATAAATTAGCAGGACTTAGTTCTTACTTCTAGAAGCAGTAAGTATGTACTGGTTTTCACAGTCCTGTGAAAAACACAATTTTCACATGTCTGTAATTAAAACGTATTAGTTTATATCTTAGAAATCAAATAATAAATTATAGCTTTGTAGAATAAGTCTAATCGGGAGGTCGGTGGTTTGAGCCCCAGATGCTCTGATCTGTATGCCTAACTATCCTTGGGCAATAATGTGTTCACTGGAGTTTGAATGTGTGTGAATGTTAGATAGAGAGTGCTTAGGTGTTGAAAAAAGTGCTAGTGTGAATGGTTATGTTATATAAAACAGTCTGAGTGCTCAGGTAGAGTAAAAAAGCACTAAGAACCAAGATGTGACTGCATTTGGTAACCAGAGTGAAACATAAGAGTGAAACTTCTGGTTGAGGGCTAATATCAAATTAATGAATAATTTATTTTCACGAGGACCACCATCACACTGAGCAGAAGGAGTCAAATTAGCTCATTTCAACATAATATTTTGAGGTTTGTGAAAGAAATCGGAATGGGTGACTCAAGATGTTTTATGAAGGTATGAAAAACTACTATATAGCCGGCTCCCAGTGATATTGCACTTCAGTTCTCAGATCCAGTGCTTACAGCCATCTTTTACAAACAATGCTTGATTACTCAGCACTAAATCTGTTAAGTTCAACCAACAAAACTACAATGACACTAAACGTCCTTTTGAAAAGTTGTGTCTGATAGAATGTTTCCAATTCCATCTTTTCACTGTATTAAAAAAATCATATTTTCTCTTGTTTTGGACATTTTATATATTAATGCAAATGCAGACAGTTACTCCTCTACATAAGTTAATCAAATTAAATGTTGCAATTCTTATTTTTTGAAAAAATAAATACTGAATACGCCTGATTTTACTATTGCTTGGAATATATAGACCACAACAAATCCTTTATTTCAAACCAACAGCTGTATTTAATTTGCTCACATCAGTACTTTGTGTAAATTGTGTCAGAAACTCACACTCTTTGGACATTCCAACTGCAAAGCACTTCTGTAGGCGGCAATACTGACAACGGTTCCGCGTCACCTTGTTGATAATGCAGTTCTTGTCCCGGTGACACGTGTACACCATGTTTTTCTGGATGCTTCGGCGGAAAAAACCCTGCAGAGACAGATACATATAGGAAGGCAGGGGAGGGTGGGGATGCATTATAAAAGCAGCGTCTCACATAGTTATCCTCACTTCACTTCTAATCTTCTGCAACTGCATTTTTGCTAAAACATCCACACAGCTCCACTGAAATCCTCTTGTCACTGGATATCATAACGTCACAACAGTGTGTATAACAATGTGCTGGATGTTTTGTTTTTTTGTTGCCATTAATACTGAGCGAAAAGAGAGTGTGTCCCAGCTGGGAGCTTCAAATGCTGCTTTGAGCTGGGAAATTGAATACAAGCAGGAACAGACACTAAAGAATTTAATGGTATCAAAAAGTGAGGCTGCTCGTACAGTATGAAAGACTTAACCAACAACTTGCCATATCTGTACTTAAAGTAATGTTACTTAAAGTAACATTAAATTTCTGCAGAAGACCAAATGAGTGTTCTAATAATTAATTACTAGAGGATTTCAAATGAACTCAATCTGTGAGTCTGTCCAAAAAGTTTTAGGCAACAAAGTGCCTAAAAACCTTGGGTTAGTGGAAAGATGTGTGTTGATGGAGAAGATCATTTCTATTTCAGAGACTCTGCTTTGGGATCTACAGGAGCTGGATTAAAAGGAAGATGATTTACTTGCATAAATGGTACTAACAATTCCAAGTGAGTTCCTTCATAAAAGCTGCTCTTAGAGCATCTTCAGTGAATAACAAAGAGACCTCCTAAACTGAATGAAGGGACAGAATGGACACTACTGCTCAAATGCTCAGTGAAATTACTGGTGTTGTGCTGTGTTTGAAATATAAGTTAACGAGCTAAAGGCCAAATTTGTTTTTAAGGAGCATTTTTGGTTTAAATTAAAAGTTTTCCCACAGAGTGGCTAACCACCATCTTCAGTGCTTTTGGACTGTTCTGACTTGCAGCTGAACAGACAGTCCTTCCCAGCTGGGTGCCATCAAAATAAGTTTGTGATAATATTATTCTACAGTATGCAGTTATTAACAAACATAAGAAAAATGAAACATTATTATCTTGCTGTTCTAAAAGTTCCTTGTAAAGCCTTTAGTTATTTACACTTCTGATAGCCATCAATAAGCTTTGGGCATAATTTTGTTTGATATTTGAAAACGATGCTTGGTAGAGTTTATATAAATTGGTTGGTTTCCTGGCACCGACCTGGCAGTTAAGCATGGTTCACAAATATTCAATAGGATTGAGGTCATGGCTTTTAGAAGGCAGTTCCAGAAGCTTCATGATTAGCCTGCTTTATTCATCCCAAACCAGTTTGATATGCGTTTGACATCACTGTCCTGTTGGCACACCCAGTTGTGTCCCAATCGTATAGATATTGATATGAGGTGAATTTAAAGAATCTGGAAGTACTCGTCCTTCTTCACTATTCCCTCAACTTTTTCCATTGTGCTTATACCACTAGCAGCAAAACAACCCCAAAGCACGATGCTTGACAGTGTTTATGGATTTCAAAGCCTCACCTTTGAAATCCATGAACACTTGCTGTAGCTCAGGTGGTAGAGCGGGTCATCTGCTGATCGGAAGGTTGGTGGTTCGATTCCTGGCTTCCCCTAGTCTGCATGCCAAATATCCTTGGGCAAGATACTAACTAAGTTGCTCTCAGATGCAGCCATTGGAGTATGAAAGTGTGTGTGAATGTTACTTAGAAAGCACTTAGAAAAATGTGATTGGGTGAATGTACAAGTTGTGTAAAGCGCTTTGAGTGCTCAGAAGAGTAGAAAAGCGCTATATAAGAACCAGTCCATTTACCTATATATCTCTTGTTAATATAATCAAATAGCTCAAGTCTTTGTCTTGGTTGACCATAAAACTCTATTCATTTGGCTTGTCCATGTGGTAGGGCTGTGCGATATGACCAAAATCTCATATCCCGATATAAGACATCTACCGTCCCCATAACGATATAAATCACAAAATATTTAATATTTTCTGTAAATTCTGTGAATCTCGGGCAGGTGAAGTGTTTCCAGCTGGGCGTCGTGTACCTGGAGTCGAGTGTTTTAACTGATGCATGAAACTACACATCTTTAGACATAAGTTGTAACGGCCGCCGTTTTCTTTGTGAGTATTTATTACACGGCGTGCTGCGGGGAAACGCCTGTTCTAACGTTTGAGTCTAAGGTTTATTTTTTAGCACCTGGCGGCTCTTTTTTTGCTTCTCATCCATAAATAATCTGCATCTTTCACGTGATTCAGTTTATTTTGAAAAGTCTCAACAGGATCTTGAGCTTTATTGTGAAAGGTTTGTGTGGAAAATAAACAAGCGGACATGCGATGGTTTTACCATCGTTGTTGCTAACGACAACCCATAAAAACAGGCGCTTGTGGTTATATTAAATATAAGAGAAAGAGAGAACTTTAAGAAATGAATATAGCCACTACAGTGACATCAAAACGATGAAAAAATATTGCCGTAAACAGTGTATTTTGCGACACCACGAAACAAACGGTAGCGTAAAATGAAACGATAGACGTTTTTATATCGTCATCCGATATATATCGTTATATCGAACAGCCCTACCATGTGGGCAGCTGTAAATCTCAGTAAAACTTGAAGCTGTCAATATTGGAGCCGGGGCTTCCTTCTTGGTCAGCACTCTCTCAGTCTATGTCAAGGTAAATTGCACTTCACTGTGGACAGTGACCCTGGTGTTTCAGCAGCTCTCAGTTCATTGCAGGTTTGAGCCTTGGTGATTCCTGGATTGTTCCTGAACATCCTAACCAATTTCTACTCATCTGATAGTGGAAACTGAGTCTTCTGACAGGTTATGGCAAAGTGTTGACATATATGAATAGTACTTACGTACAACTGTTTGAACTGATGAAATGAATTATGAAATGGCTCCAAGAGGCCCCAGAGAGTAGATTCTGTTCATGTGGACATTGCATTTTCAGTGGGAGAAACTTTTCATCACTCATCCAAGTCTCTTTCTCAGTCTCCCTAACCTTATAAACTGTAGGTTTACATGACTGCAACTGGTACAACTGACTAACAATGGGTCGTGAGGTCAATTTCACCATCATTAATATGCAAACTCTTGTGACCATTGACCAAAGTACCATGGTGGTACATTATAAATTGATTTCCCCAATATATAAATCATGGTAATCCACCTGGAACTGAACCGGATACACTACATGACCCTTTTGTGCAAGGGGACCTAGTCCTTCCTGTGGACCAGAGAGGGGGGCGGGGGCGTTGAAAACCACTGAAATGTTATGGCTTGAGAAAATGCGCCTCAGCTGTTCCTGGGATAACCACATTTACTCTGGGCCGTCTTGAAATGATGCTCTTCTGCTTTCCTGGCCACTGTGTCTGTGGGGATGTTTGTACTGTGTTGTAGCGTCCTGATGAAACCCAGTTTCTGCTCCAGTGGGTAATAAGACTCAGACCTTAAATCTGTATTGATTTACAGTGCACACTGACTTTTAAATTTCCCCAATAATGATGGAAATCTTGTCTGCAATGGTGGAGAGGTTGACAGATGAGATGAGGTCAGGCAGGAGTCTCCGTGGCCTATAATGTTTGCAGATGACATTGTGATCTGTGGTGAGATTGGGGAGCAGGTGGAAGACCTGGAGAGGTGGAGGCATGCCCTAGAGAGAAGAGGAATGAAAGTCAGAAGAAGCAAGACCGAATATGTGTGTGAATGACAAGGAGGCAGGTGGAAAAGTGAACAACTAATAAACAGAGATGAGTTTAAACAGACGACAGAAGAGAGAAAATGCAGGGGAGAGAAGAGTGCCAAAGGTGATTTGAGACAGGACAGCTGTAAGAGTGAGAGCAAGCGTTTACAAGATGGTGAGACCTGCTATGATGTATGGTTTGGAGATGTTGGGAGTGAAAAACGTCAGATGTTAATATTTTTTTTCACTGAGAATGACTGAGATAGACAAGACAAATAAGACAATTTGTCCTGTTTGTCTTATAAGACAAGACAAGTTAGAGAGGTAAAGCTTATTTGGATACGTCCAAAGCTACTGCATTAGACAAATGATGTTTAAGATGAAGCAGACAGGCAGGAGAAAAAGAGCAAGACGTCAGAGGAGGTTCATGGATGTAGTAAACAAGGACATGCAGAGGGTTGGTGTCTGAGAAGAGGTCCCTAGGGACAGGGTGAGATGGAAGCAGATGATCTAAGTAGTAATGCTTTTTGCTGAGAGATATGACAAACTACATACAGTGTTGGGAAGGTTACTTTTAAAATGTACTCCACTACAGATTACAGATTACATGCCCCAAAATGTATTTTGTAACGTATTCCGTTACGTTATTCAATGAGAGTAACGGATTCTGAATACTTTGGATTACTTTGGATCATGCTTTTTACAACTACATGAATGTACTATTGCTGTGTGATTTATTACTATTACTGAAGGTTACACTCCATACCAACACCAGCTAGATGTTTAAATCTTGATATAAAATGAGTAACAGTAGGTGGACATTAGGTAAGGCTGCACTTTTTGCAGCGATCTCGTATAGAAAACTATTCCGCGCTTATATAAAACAGGTCCGCGGCTCCGAACCGCAGTAAAGGGACCTCTGGCTAATACGTCGGGTTCGTGTCGGGCTCGTAGCCGAAAACTAGCTTTACTTTGTTGTCTGGGTCAACTTTGCTAGCGAGAGACAGAGAGAGGCGTTGTAAGCTTACTTACAACTGGGCTATTATTATTAGGGATGCAACGATACCAATTTTTTCAAACCGATACGATACCGATACTTGGATCTGAGTACTTGCCGATACAGAGTACAAAAACCGATACTTCTACCACACACACACACACACACACACA
>NW_005187633.1:808889-814761 GCF_000239375.1 Pundamilia nyererei | reverse complement strand
CTTTTCCAAAACCTGAGTTAAAGTTGGCTGTTCCGGTCCACACTGCTGACATTTTGTTTAGCCTAGCTACAGCAGCCTCCAGTTTCTCTTTTTTTATCTGGAGCTGCCAGTCTTACTCGTCTAACCCTGTGCCTGTTTAGCACGGGATGTCCCCCTAGTGGCCAATCTAAAAAACTACAACAAAAATGACAAGCCTCCCTCTGATTAATGAAATAAGTTAGTATCGGTTCATGGTATCGGTTAACTTTTACGAGTATGAGTGCACACACATTTTACAGTATCGGCCCCGATACCCGATACCAGTATCGGTATCAGTGAATCCCTAATTATTATATTTACATGCTTCCAGCTCCCATTTCTGGTTGGTGAATACTCGTACTTTTCTACTCTCCTTTTTCTCCCTCCCTCTCACAGACACATCACGGGTATGGCAGTCCATTCTCCCTGCAGCACGGACTACACTGCCCATGAGGCTACATTGTTTAGGGTGAAGCTTGTAACAGTCTGCTATTGCCTTCATATTGAATCATTTTTGTGAATAATAATTTTAAAAAATATTTCTTCACGTCATTATGTGGGCCGCAAGTAGAGGTGAGACACAGGCATTAGAACCTCTTAATGTGTGTTTTGTTTGGGTTTCCACCAGCGTGGATTTACCAAAAATAGAGAGGGCCTAGCCTAACATATGAAACGGGAAAAGACTGCCGTGTAATCCATTTATTTCAGCAAAGTAACTGTATTCTGAATACCACCTTTTCAAACAGTAACTGTAACGGAATGCAGTTACTCATTTTTTCTTTTTTAAATACGTAATGCCGGTACATGACCTCTGTTACTCCCCAACACTGACTACAAATTAGTGACCTGTCAAAATGTAAACTGTTTTACAGTCTACATGATCCATTGCAAGGAACTCAAATTTTAAAAACATGTAGGATTTGGAAATTTTGAAAAACTTTGGTTTCTGAAGTTGTGTGTTTGAGAGCGTCTTCTACCTTGCATGCAGAAAAATAAATAAATAAATACAATCTGTGGATAGTTTGAAAGTGGACCAACATCTGTGTCTTCATCAGTCAGAACACTTTAGTACCAAATTTAACCAAGTGACCCATCCAAGCACAAAGACAACATGCAACCTCCATACAGAAAATTTTAAAAGTGAGCGTTTGAACCCAATTGGAAGGCAACCAATTGGGTGTGAGGGGAAAAGAAAACAAGAGGCAGGAAGATGAGAGCAAAGGGAGATGGGACAAAACACAAACTAAAGGAGAGAGCACGATTTTTAATCATGTTGAATGATGCTGCATGCACACGGGACTGCCCCCTTAAAGGAAAGCAATAAGGAAGATGATTCATATCCTCAGAAAGATCTGGGACACAACAGCAGGTTTAGGAACACGTTTGTTTTGATGCAGAGTGGCAAAAAGCAGGGATGCAACTAAAGAAAGTAAGAGTCTTCAATATCCTAGTCTGCAGATATTAATTTAACTCTTAAAATGATTTTTATACATCATCCAAATCCTTTTGCACATGGTTGAAGGCATTTCTGCCTCAGGAACTTCCTTCACTATGGAGAGGTTCCATTTGCAATATCTCCCTGTGACAGATGGGACCTTGCAATTCCTTTCATTAGGGAAGTGGGATGATGATGGGTTAGAAATTAGATCACAGGATTGAAACTGCAGTCTCTGTTGCCCATCTTGCTTCAGACTCAAGCATCTGTCAAGTACCAAGCAGCACACTTGGTAGCACGGATACAAGCTGAGCTCAGCCAATTGTGTCTGAGCCATGATAGCACGTGAGCAGACCGAGGTCACCTTTGCTCATTTGATATTATTCATTTCTCTAATAGAAGCCTTTATATTGGATGATGTAAGCTGAGTGAGCTGGTAAAAATTACTTGTGAGGTCTGATGGATAACAATGGGAGCAACACGCATACAGCTGATGCATAAGTGTGTTCAGGTTGGATTCTGAATCCAAGGCTACCCAGGTACTTAAGTCATTCAAAGTTAAGCGCATCCTGATCACTTTAACCTTGGAAGTCTATGCGTATGTGAGATAGTATGTGATAGTATATTGGAAGTTGGACCTGCATAAGGTGATGTTTTATGTACTGCCTATAAAATGTTTCTCAAGATTTTGGGGGATCCTCTACTTGGAAGAGGCTTGTTGACAGTTCAAGGCCTGGACTGCAATGTTCTTCACTTAACTTTTGTCATTTACATTATGCTTTTGAGCCACCACTCGTTTTTTAATATTCTGCTTCCAAGGAACCAATTTATTAAAGTGGTAATAGTTATCAGGACTTTCTAAAAGTATTTCAATCGTTTTCTTTGGACATGGACTTTTTCACTCATTTACAGTCCAGTTCTTCAGTCCTTGGACTTCTCAGAGTCCTTTTTGTTTTTCTTTCTTTTTTTTTCTGTTAAGCAGCTTTAATCTTTCAAAGATAAAAAATGGCACCAAACATAAGGAATGAATCTGACAACCTAGCAAAGAACTATATCTTCAGTTACTTTGTTACTAGCAGGCTGTATCAAAAACACATAATTTTTTCTAATTTCTTTAGCTGAATCTGCAAAAAATGCTAAAGATAAATATGTCATTATAACAGGCATAACATTGTTTTTGCAACAAGGAGTACTCGCAAAGAGCCATTGGAAAAAGTTGGCATGTCAGCATGGTATGTAGTGTATCCTTAAGAAGCATGGGGAAAAAATGCAGCAAAGAACTGAGAAATGCATCTAGCCCTTCAATTGATCCATACAGTATTTACCAGAACCTCATTAGAAGTACATTTACTGGAATGGTGACTATCAAGAAGCCATTCTTAAAGAAAAAAACTAGGAGAAAAGGCTGCCAAGGTACATAAGAACTGTACTGAAAATCAGGGGTAGCACAGCTGATGGAGTGATGACTCAAATTTGACCTTTTTGGCTCATTGTGTACAGAGGAGGTGAGGAGACAGGTTCAGTCCTGAGTGTTTATCTGTAAAACAGGATGAAGGCTCTGTGATAGTTTGGGGATATGGGGAAACTTTATAAATAAAGTTTATAAGTTTATTATGTTTCCACCAGCGGAATTGGACGTCAGGTCAAAACTGATGGAATTATGAACAAAGAAAAGTCCTGTCAGTTTTTGATACACGATGCAATAATATCTGGAATGCGTTTGATTGGAAAATCTAAATTTGTCAGCATGGCAATGATCCCAAACATGCTATCATATGCCTCCCAAGAGCCCAGACCTCAGTTTTACTGAAACAGTGTGGTATCATCAACAGAGAACAGACAACATCCAAAGAAGAGCTTTGATCCCTGAAGGCTATTTAAATAAATGACCAAAAAGATTTTAGATTAGATTAGATGAAACTTTATTAATCCCTCGGGTGGGTTGCTCCAGGAAATTTAGTTTCCAGTAGCACAGCACCGACAGAAGTTGCATGTTAAAGATAAAACAAGGGGAATGAGAGCAAGGATATGAGCATAAATATACGATATATACACATATATAAATACAAAATATAGAATAGGGATAAATGGGAATACCAGTGGATTGCACATTTGAGTGAGTCTATTGTCCAGTGATTATTGCACAGTCGAATATAAGAAAAAATATTGCAAATATTGCACAGTGAAAAAAATCACTTCAGCTTAGTTGTTCCCCCCTCATTTGTCCTCCTGTTTCCCCTCCCTCTCTCCTCCAACGAGGAGATAAACAGTCTGATGGCGTGTGGGACAAAGGAGTTTTTAAGTCTGTTGGTTCTGGACTCTGGGAGAAGCAACCTGTCGCTGAATAGGCTCCTCAGATTGTTTACGACCATGTGCAGAGGATGCCCAGCATTGTCCATAATGTCCAGCAGTTTCTTTAATGTCCTTTTCTCTGCCACTGTCACCAGAGTGTCCGGCTTCATGCCGACCACAGAGCTAGCCTTCCTGATTAGTTTTTCCAGCCTGGATGAGTCCTTCTTTGCTGTGCTGCTCCCCCAGCACACCACAGCATAGAAAAGTACTCCAGGAACCACCGACTGGTAAAACATCCTCAGGAGCTTCCTGCAGATGTTAAAAGACCTCAACCTCCTGAGGAAGTACAGTTGGCTTTGGGCTTTTTTATACAGGTGCTGCATGTTGCATGACCAGTCCAGTTTATTGTCCACCCACAGCCAGAGGTACTTGTACATGTTGACCACCTCCACCTCCTCTCCCTCTATCTGAACCGGCAGTGGACCTGCTCTAAACTTCCCGAAGTCCACAACCAGTTCCTTGGTCTTTGAGGTTTTGAGTTGCAGGTGGTTTGTGTGACTCCATGTGACAAAGTTCCTCACCAGTCTCCTGTACTCTTACTGATCATCCCAGATACACCCCATGATGGCTGTGTCGTCTGCAAACTACCACAGTGTCAGACGTGATGTCCTTCAGCCTGACGTACTGTGGTCTGTCAGTGAGGTAGTCGCAGATCCAAGCCACCAGGCAGGGGTCCACCTCCATCCTGTTCAGTTTTTCCTGAAGCAGACGGGGCCGGATTGTATTAAAGGCACTAGATAAGTCAAGAAACAGGATCCTGACCGTGCCTTTTCCCTTGTCCAGGTGTGAGTGGGATCTATGTAGGGGGTACAGGATGGCATCCTCCACTCCGACATCCGCCTTGTATGCGAACTGTAGTGGGTCCTGGGCATGTTGTACCTGTGGTCGGAGGAGGTTGAGGAAGAGCCGCTCTAGAGTCTTCATAAGATGTGACGTCAGTGCCACCGGTCGGAAGTGTTTCAGCTCATTGGGCCGAAAAAAAGTTTGAAAGTAGTATAAAAATAGTTAAAAGTTAAGAAACAAGTACAGTGTTGCAGAGCTACTTGGAAAGGCTGCCGTCACACGCCATCTTGGATTTTCTGAGGAAGCTTCAGGCTGTGCCAAAGAATAAACGTGGACCTACTATAAATGTTGACTTTCAAGCTTGTTAGAATTATACAAACTCTCAAAATATACAAATTATACGTATTTACCATTTTCCTAGTAAAATATTTAGAAAAGGATGGCTTAAGACTTTTGCACAATACTGTAGTTTCATGCGGTAAGTTAGTACAGCTTGGGTATTAGGGTGAAGAGACTAGCAACAGCAATGCATTTTGTTCCTAATATTGTACAACCCCAATTCTAGAAAAACTGAGAAAGTGTAAAAAATGTAAAAAATAAATAAATAAACAAAAATGTTTCAAAAAGTCATAAACTGACATTCACAATAGAATATAGAAAACTGCAGCAGCACATGTCCCGAAACACACGTCTTATAATGATAGTCCATACATTCAATGTTTTGTAACTGAGGAGATCAGTTGCTGAACTTTTGGGAGAGGAATGCTGTCCCACTCTGGTCTGATACATGACTCTAGCTGCTCAACAATCAGTTGTTGAATTTTTCATTTCATGATGTGCCAAATCTTTTCTGTTAGTGAGAGGCCTGGACTGCACAGAGGTCATTTCAGCCCCCACACTCTTCTGCTACAAAGCCATGCTGCTGTAATACATGCAGTATGAGGCTGAACATTGCCTTGCTGAAATATACAACGCCTGAAAAGACATAATCTGGATGGGAGCATAGGTTGCTCTAAAATGTGGTATAGCAGTCAGTGTTGATGGCACCTTTCCACATGTGCAAGCTGCCAATTCAAGCTGTGTCCTCCATTTTTTGAAATGTGTGCTTGGGACTGTGGAGAAGGCAAACGAACTCAACAACTTCTTCAACAGGTTTGACCAGCCCACAACCCCCCCACCCTCACCCTCACCTTCACTACAGAGTCCTCTCCCCACTCTCCTGCCTCCCTCGCTTCCCCCCCTTCCTGACACCATGACACCCCCCTCCTCCAATCCCTCTCTCAG
>NW_005187633.1:796231-807243 GCF_000239375.1 Pundamilia nyererei | reverse complement strand
ATATATATATATATATATATATATATAACAATTCTGTAACTGTAACTTCGGTCGTTGCTGTGCTTTTTTTGGAAGTCGAATTTCCCAGAGGAACCCACCCGAGGGATTAATAAAGTTCTATCTTATCTTATCTTATCTTATCTTAATAACAACCTGGATAGTCTGCTCTCTTTAGATGTGGCGTCCATATTGTCAATATTCAAAACAGAATTTTAGAATTGTCTCTTGAAATTTTCAGATTTGCCTATTGATATTATGGATGGTGAAGTCTTCATGACTATCATGAAAGAATGTTATTCTGAAATATATCTGAATAAAATATTAGTTTATAAGTTTGCAAATCATTGTATTATGTTTTGATTTACATTTTACAGCGCCCCAATTTCTTGGAATTAGGGTTTCAAGTATTTCTTATTTTTATTACTTACATAAAATAAAGATCCCTGCAAATATGTTTTGATTACCAGTTCTTAATATAATGTTTAAATGGTGACACTGTGAAAACCCTGTGCTTTTGAAAATGGAGGGAGGAGTTTTTACATCAGATAAACTCCAAGAAGTCACAGGTGATGTTGTTATTAAGTTCTGTAAGAGTTTGTCTGTTGTACAAAGGAGGAAAATGTTATTCTGCATTTGCATTGGTACCCCTTCTCAGTGAATCTGTTTTTCAGTTCTGCTCTATGTTGACACTTCATGTCTCGTTGCTTGTGTGGTTTTCCACCCACACACAGAACATGTTGGCAGAGGTACAAAAGCAGTAGAATTTGTGTTAAAGTTGTTTAGCATCTTTGATGGCTGTTAATAAGTAAAACATATATATTCTATGTTCATACACATTCTGAATAACAAAGGTAAAATACACTGAAATTAAACAATGTGGTGTCACATTCAGTCCTAACAAAGTCAGACTACTTTCAAGCTTGACTGTTTTATCAAAGACTTGGTATTTGATTAACAAGATATTATAAATAAGAAATACAGTAAGTTTATACACTCCCCATTTTAGAAAAAGAAGGGCTCTTTGTATAGTTTAGCATTCCTCTACAGATTCCTACAGATTACAGTTATGTCCCATTATCTGGCCTACCTGACACTACCAGTGAAATGTTTAAATACAAGAACAGAAAACAGATGAATGTGGCGTTCTTTGTCTACAGGTAGCCACCAAGGTTGTGCCAAGAAATAAAAGTCCTAAGAATGCCAATTTGAATTACAATCCTATATCTAAGCAGCATGAAACAAAAATAAGAAATTACTGTTGCATTTATAAATGCAGAGGGTTTTTTTTTAACTCACTGAGTAGAAATATATAGTATATAATAGCTTGCTGTCTGTTACTAATATCCAGTTTTAATTCCTCCTTTATCTTCTGTCACTCTTCTTGTTCAACCCCTTTTTTTCTCTGAGAAAGCAGTTCATTTCCTTTTAAATGGGTGAGTTTCCACATATTCTTGCATCTTTCCCATGTCCCTGAACCCTCTGAATCCCAAGGTTGAATGTGAAGGTTGATTACATTACAGTGAGGTGATGAAGGCTGTCTACATTTAAAGGCACCTTCAGTTGCGGCCCACAAATGCCTGTGCATTCACATTCATTTTTCTGGAAATCTATTTTAGCTGAGCAGCTGAAAAAGAAAGTAATTTTATATTTTGGAAAATGAATCCTTTTATTTTTCTAACAGAGCAGTGACTCCCTGGTGCTACTATACATACAAAGCCCTCCTGTCCATGTCCCTGTGCCTGCTGGGAAGCTCCAAGAGACTGTCAAGACCTCTCTGCTCAACCTGAATCACTTTCTATAAACATCCTGTCCTACAGGATGTTTATAGAAAGATGAAATAATAAAGGGAACTGTGGACAGCTTCAATGAGGGTTTAATTTATATTATAGTAATAGTAATTTTAGCTCATATTACAATATTTTATTATCAAAGTGGGATTGTAGTGGTTTCAGCAGAATGAGTACTGAGGTCTTTCAAGGACAGCAAAAAGTTGTAAATTCAAAAACTTAAACTGTGCGGGTATTAGCACCAAAATGTACTTAAAATATAAATGTCAGGGAAAACAGTGTTGTCTTTCTCCAGTTAAGTGAAACATGGTGTTTTTTGGATGTATATTGCTGCTACTTGTATGTGGGTGTTGCATATTACTGCTGTAGATTGGTATATGCTTGATATATTTCTGGGTTAATATACAACATTGCATAATATTTTGTAAGAATGTCACGTGTCATGTATAACCTCTCTCCTGTTAGACCCGCCACATCGGTTTACCCTTCATTTTATCTGAAACATGATCCAATATTTGAGACAGCTGAGTTAAATTCAACCACTGACCTTTCTTATAAATAAATATAAAATATAGATATCATATATATTATAATTATAATTTAGAATTAACCTTTGTAGCTGCTGCTGTCACAGTTGCTAGGCTAGACCATCGAATTTAACAGCCGCTGAATTCAGACACAGCTTCTGTGAGAAAAATAACAAGCGTTCTCTGCTTCCACGTTGGCATACCTCCTCTTTGTTCCAAATAAATTCTGATTAAGTCAAAGACAGTATAAAAGATGGACATGAATTTCTGAAGTCAGCTTTTCATGCCTTCCTTGATAAGTGTGTGGTTTTTATACCACAATATCTCTATTTTGAAACTTGCTATAACAAAATTACAAAAGTAATTTGAGGCATGATGCTTAAATATACTCTTTGTTACCCAAAATTACAAAATGTTGGGCAACCAAAAATACTTTTTTGTAGTTTTATGTGATGTATGTTGTCTTTGTTGTTAAATAAAATTGAAAAATAGTTAAAATAGATAAATGTGGACTGATTTCAATAAAGATTTTATCATTTTTAAGTTAGCAACTATGTACTTGGCCTTCATAAAGTACCAACAGAATCAGACACTTTCTGTGGAGAAAACTAATTTAGAACTAAAAAGAAAAATAATAATTTTAACAAATAATACGTTGAATATTTTTGACTTAAGAAGCTTAAGTAAATCAAAAAGGATAAATGTTTTTTAAAAAGAGATGTATTTATTTTATTATTTTCTTTCAATTGGACAAATTATCCTAAAATGTCCAACTATAAGTTTCATTTACGTTTAAATAGACTTTACAGCATTGCTGTTGGGCAACAGAAAGTTTATTTAAGCCTCATGCCTATTACATGTCTATATTACATGTGAATGTATGATGCCAACCAATCAGTGTTTGAAAAAGTCCAATAGAAAAAATGTGGGAGTCACTATCAAGCATGATTTGAAGATGGGACACCTTTTTCTGACACATGGTTGGAGGAACATATGGTGTGAGACTGAAGTAAGAATATTTGCCCTAGTAATGATATTTAAAATGACATAACCTGTAAATAAAAAACAAGCGTGAGCATATGAAGCTGTAGAGATGTTTTCATGATTTTTTGTTTTTTTTATTTTGCGTGTTAAGCAATTCAGTTTTTCTCTTCATTGCCTCAGGGCCCTGCTGTGCAATATTGAAGGAGACGTTGATTTGTGCACATTTCGCATGCTGATACTGATGTGATACTTCTTGCACAGTGAGAGGGCATTAAAAATTTCTCCATTTCAGCAACAACAGTTGCTCAATCTCAATATGGGTGACTATGATGAGACTATTTCTCCTTCTATGCAAGAGAAATTGTGGATGAGCAAATTGTGCCATTTATGGACAAGAATAGCAACCCAGTACACCAAGAAAATGGGGTTTCAAGATATTAGTCCTTGCTGGACCAATCCAGCTTTATTTGTTTTGTGCCAAATCACAACAGGATCAAATTTTGAAGTTTACATTGGGAAAGCTGTCCAACCACCTGAGCTTCTAGGTGTAGGGGCAATTGGAAATGTGGGCCCAAATCCCAAATGGCCAACAATATGTGACAACCCCATCACCCCCATCAGATGTGACTCTCTGAGTCTGGTTCTGGCAGAGGTTTCTTCCTGCTAAAAGGGAGTTTTTCCATTCTTACTCTTGGCATGTGCTTGCTCATAGGCCATTGTCTGATTTTGATGTTTTCTCTGTATTACTGTAGAATCAATATGAGATGACACTGGAAAATAAGATCCTAAGCCTGTTTTAAGTGGTATACGTAAATATGTTTCAAGTGTTTTTCTACTCTTTATTTAATTTGTTGAAATTTCTTGAGAGATTTTCTGATGTGTTATTGCTCTCTATCTTTTGATAAATGAGATAATAATTTTCTCTGTTGTTTTTTACCATTAAATATCCTCGCCCCTGTGGGCGGTCGATCCTTCAAGCTCAGGTCCTCTACCAGAGACCTGGGAGATTGAGGGTCCTGCACAGTATCTTAGCTGTACCTAGAACTGTGCCAAGCACTTCGATTACCACTGGGACCCCTGTTACCTTCACACTCCACATCTTCTTGAGCTCTTCTCTGAGCCCTTGGTACTTCTCTGGCTTCCTTCTTCTTGATGTTGCTGTCACCGGGAACCGCTACATCTATAACTACGGCCGTCTTCTTCTGTTTGTCTACCACCACTATGTCCGGTTATTTAGCCATCACCATTTTGTCCATCTGTATCTGGAAGTCCCACAGGATCTTAGCTTGTCATTCTCCACCACCCTAGGGGGCGTCTTCCATTTTTTTTCCATATTCGGCACAGATGTTTCTGTATACTATGTTGGCCACTCAGTTATGGTGTTACCCCCAATGCATGCTCACCTTTCTCCTTCTTTGGCCAGCTTTTTATCCCAGCAGGGTACCTGATCACGGGCAGGCGTAGATGTTGATAGCCAGATCTTGTTCTTACCATTCAGCTGACTCTTCAGCACTTTCCTGACCCTCTGCAGGTACTTGGTGGTTGCAGCTTTGCTAGCAGCCTCTTCATGGTTTCCGTTTGCCTGTGGGATCCCCAGGTACTTGTAGCTGTCCTCAATGTCTGCTATGTTGCCTTGTAGTAGTTAGATTCCCTCTGTCCTTCCCTCTCCCTCTCCAATCCAAACAACATTCCAATGTTGTTGCTGTATATACTGGTGGTGTGGATCAGTGAATCAATCTTTCATGCACCCTTGGCATACATCTTGATGTCATCCGTGTACAGGAGGTGGCTGACAAATGCTCCATTCCGTAGGCAGTCTTCTCAATGATCTCACCGAGGGGGTTCAGGCTTATGCAGAACAGCAGTGGGGACAGAGCATCTCCTTGGTAGATCCCACACTTGATGGTGACTTGTGCTATGGGCTTGAAGTTGGCCTCTAGTGTTGACTGCCACATCCAACATGTTTTATTATGTCTGAAATAAATAAAGATACAAATACAACATCTCCGTTGAGTTCCTGATGAAGGCTCTTAGGGTGCTGTTGATCTTGTACAGTTCTAGGCATTCCAGGATCCTGGTGTGGGGCATTGAGTCATAAGCCTTCTTGTAGTACAATACAATACAATACAATTTATATAGCACATTTAAAAACCAGAGCTATGCCAAAGTGTTTCAAGGAACCAATTAAGAGCAATAGCAGATACAAATACTGATAAGCTGACAGGTGTGAGACATAACTAACCAATAATACACCAGGCATAGTAGGCACAATCCAAAAGGCTGAAGGTTAAATCATTATAAATATTAATCAGAGCAAAAAGATAAATTATAGTACACTTACTTTAGGAAGCCGGGAAGGCTAGGCTAAATAAATGAGTTTTTGATCAAATACTGAAAAATACTGTTGTTTAGACTAGAATAGGGTGCCCGGTAATAAAACTGTCAGGTGCCCGTCACCATTTTGAGATCTGCGGCAGTGTGTCTTGCAGGATACATCTCCCCTCTAGAAGTATTGTGAAAGTAAAATAAAGTGTTAAATGGTCTACTGAGCAGTGTTTTGTCTTCCATTGGATGCCTCTGAGGAATCAAAAGAACTCGGTGAATTGTTGACCTTAATAATTGGGGGCTCGTCCGGGATTCCAATAGGAGGCTAAGGAAGATGGATTGGGCGGTCTGAGGGTTCGACCAGCGAAGCGAACAGCGACCCGGGTCATCTTAAATAAAGGTAGTCACCGCCTGTAAGTGTGCATATTGGAGTTTATTTAAATTGTCTGTTCGCTAAGTTGATCGAATTCTCAGTGTCAATTTGCTACAGTAGACAAAGAGGGTGTGTGTGAGCATCATCCGTCTCAGTGCGTTACAGCAACTAAATTGGGGTGTAATAAGCTGAGTAAATGAACTGGTTGTTGTGGATGACGGCTGAAAGTGATAGAGTAAGAGTAATTGCTCTGGGCTTGGCTGCCCCACTCGCTCGCGGATGCAAGGGCGAGACCCGTGGGACGGGAGGACTAGGGTTGTAACCTGGACTTGAGGGCATCTTAAAGAACCAGTCAGGGTTGGGGATCCTGCCACAGCTGAAGTGTGTATGAGAATAGGCCCCCCCACGTTCTCTGCTATGGACGTATGGGCCACGGAGGGGAGTGAGGCAGAGTCTCTGTAGCAGCGCTTCTAAGCTGTGTGTGTGAAGCGGAAGAGGTTGCATCTCGTGTCTCGATTGAAATCGAGTGGGTAAATTCAGTTTACAGCCTGTATGAGTGTGGGCCCTAGTTCTTTAGCCGGTTAGATTCCGAGTCAGAGATTGTGGAATCCTGCTACAGTGTCTTTAGATTGTGAGTGTGTATAAAAAGTTAAAATAATTTGTTGCAGTTGACAGTCTGCCTGACAGTGGGGCTGAGTTCTTTCGCTGGTTAGATTCCGTAGCTGGGTTCGTTGGCCGCTGTAGCGCCTATAGACTGTTTGGGTTAAAGTTGGGTTAGAAATTAGGCTTAAAGTGAATTTGCATCTAAAAATGTGTGTTTGGGTTTTGCAGAGCGTGACACATGCTCTGTATGGTGTGTGAGAAGGAAGTGTCTCCCAGAGCGGGGTGAAGCAGACTGACAGAAGAAGGAGGAGCGAGCAGCCCAACTCAGAGGGGTGGAGTTGAGCGTGAGGGCGTAACAGAGGAGGAGCATTGAGGAGGACAGAAGAGAACAAGGGTGACATCTGGTGGACGGCGGTAAGTATTACATTTGTGAAATAAAAATGGCAGAATTAAAAGAAATGATTAGAGGAGAGCCTAGGGTTAAAACAGGAGATGGAAATGTAACCCAACCAGTGCAGGGCCTCTCTACACCCCGGACTCTGCGTTGTGTAAGTTTGTGTTGGATTGGGGTGCACAGTAGAGAGACCAGTCGGACACAGGCGTTCAATTTGTGGCTCGGACCGCGCTGTTTATTCAGATGCTGGGGCAAACACCACTCCAACTCTGCTGCTGGCCCTTCGCAAATCACAGTAAAAACTGCGTGATTATCAACACATAGTGAAAGCCAACAACAAATATATAAAAAAAACACTAAACAAAAATAATCATGTCAAAATTCCTCGGGCTCAGGAATGCGCATGACACAAAACTAACATAGCAGGACTACCAGCAAACTGTAGCTGAAAAGCTAATGCTTCATCTTGCATTACAGTGCTCTGCTAACAAGCGGGAATGTAGCCCGAAATTGCGGCAGATATTACAAAATGGAACATGCACACAAACTGCTCATACTCTCATCAGACAGTACATGAACCTCTCAATAAACAAAATATATGCTTGGCTTAAATGACAAACCACTATTTTACACAGTGGAACACTTCATTTTCAACAAAACCAATGCAGTACGCCACTGACAGTGCTTACCTTCGCAAATCACAGTAAACACTGAACCAAGATGGCGCCCGCGCGAACAAGAAATCTGAACTACGGTGTCCTGCAGAGGACAAATGGTCAAAATTGCTTAGATCTACCATACATATGGAGCTCAACAGCGACACCTTGTGACTTATTCCAGTCACTACCTTACATCCGCCCCTCCTTTAAGTGATGGCGTCCCAGTCATCAAACAAAACAAAATAAAACAAAACAGTCTCACTATGTATAAAAGAATAACGGTGTGGGAAGATGTGCAGTGTAATGCGAAAATGTCTATGTGTGTATCCTATTAGTATGGGTACATTGGCTGTGTCATCCTACGTGTGTCCTGCAGCCCTTCTTGCTTTGGCCCTCTGCCACAGCTTCCATCTCCTTTCTATTTTCTTCTGATCCTCCACTGGTTTAACTCTCGACCCATGTCAGTCTCTTGGGGGATGCAGACTCCTCGGCAAGTTCCTCCTTGGTTCACTGGGTCTGGGAGGTGAGTGGGTGCCCCTGGCAATTTCATTTACCCTCCATTCTTCACTCTCTTGTCCTGCCCCTGTGTCCCTTTCCTCTGGTCCTGTGGGGGCAAGTGATCCATTTGCTGTTTCAGGTGAAACTCCCTCCACACCGCCTTCCAGGCTATCAGCCTCCCCGTCCTCGATTGTGTCCAACTCTTCCCCCTGTCTGATTACTTCACCAGCCTGCTCTCCACTGTCCTCTATGTCCTCAATCTCCCAGCTCTCCTCCATGTCGAGCTCCATTTCCTCCCTCGTCTCCTCTCCCACCTGCTCCACGTGAAGAAACATACACTATGTGAGTAAGTTGCGGTGGACCACTCTTTCCGTATCACCATTTTCCGATTGCACCACATACACCGGCATGTCTGGCTGTTTCTTCACCACAATGTATGGACGTGACTCCCACTTATCTCCTAGTTTGCTTCGCCCCTCCACATGACACACTTTAACAAGGACTCTGTCACCCGGGCTGAAGCTTTGAATCTTTGCTTGTCGGTCATAGTATATTTTCTGGTGACCCTTAGCCTGGCGAGAGGCCTGATTAGCCTGTGCATAAGCCTGTGACAGGCAGTCATGCAGGGTCTGGACATACTCGCTATATCCACCCGACCCATTAGTGGTTGACAGCCCAAAAACCAAGTCGACAAGGAGCCGGGGATGCCTGCCAAACATTAAGTAGTATGGTGTGTACCCTGTCGAATCATGGCGGGTGCAGTTGTAGGCGTAAATGGTAAATGGTAAATGGCCTGCATTTGTATAGCGCTTTTCTAGTCTTTAAGGACCCCAAAGCGCTTCACACTACATTCAGTCATTCACCCATTCACACACACATTCGCACACTGGCGATGGCAAGCTACATTGTAGCCACAGCTGCCCTGGGGCGCACTGACAGAGGCGAGGCTGCCGGACACTGGCGCCACCGGGCCCTCTGACCACCACCAGTAGGCAAACACGGCGTATGTCATTGCATCCACATATTATGCCACCGGGGCTTCAGGTGAGCTTACCCAGCATGTTCATGAGGGTGCGGTTAAACCATTCAGTTGTCCCGTTGCCCTGTGGGTGATAGGGCGTGGTGTGGGTCTTAGTGATTCCGGTGCATTTACCATGTGCCTTCACCACAGCACTTTCAAAATTGCGCCCTTGGTCTGCATGCAATTTTGCTGGGAAGCCAAATCGACAGAAAAAGTTTCTATACAGCACCTTAGCCACTGCGCATAGCCTGAGAGATGGTCAGTGACAACGAGGACATTTTCGATACCACCTTTTGATTTCTCAACAGTTAAAAAAATCTACACAAACTAGCTCCAAGGGGGCACTGCTGTGGATACTGACCAGGGGGGCCCTGACCCCTGCGGTTGTAGATTTTCTAAGGCAGCAACTCTCACATTGCTCGCACCAAGCCTTGATTTCCTGAAACATCCGTGGCCAATAAAATCTCTCCCTTATCATGTGCAATGTCCTCTCAAAACCAAGGTGGCCTGAGTCATCGTGGAGAGCAGTCTTGACTGATATACGCAAATCCTCTGGTAGCACCAATTGCTCAACTACTCCCCTTTGGCTGTCTTGCATGAAGCGGTACAGGATGCCATCCCTTACCACTAACCTTCTCCACTCCTTTAAGAGAAGGCCCACGTGCCCACCACCACTGATCCGCTCACTGCGGCTTGATTTCTGGTTCATACTCTTATAATGCAAGACAGGGCCAATAACAAGGTCTTTTTTCTGCCCTGCACGGATGTCCTGTTTGGTCATGGTGGGCAGGGATTCCATCCCCACATCCCTCTAAGGCTCAGTGGATGTAGGGGGGCCGAATTCAACTTCCTCCCCTGCAGACGTGCCATGGTCACCGAGGCTTTGAGTATCCTGGGTAGCCTGTCTCACACCATGCCCCTGTTCGTCGACACCCACCCACCCATGTCTGTAGGATGAACATGACCTCCTGGTTACACATGCGAGAGAGGGCGTAAGCGTTTGTGTTGCTCTGCGCCCTCCGATACTGGACATCAAAATCGAAAGCAGCCAGCCTAGACACCCACCGCTGGCCTGTAGCATCCAGCTTTGCTGAGGACATAACATATTTGAGAGGGTTGTCTGTCTGGACAGAGAACCTACGCCCATAGAGGTGGTTGTAGACCTCTATGTGACTGTGACTGCTCATTTGAGAGCAAGGAACTCGAGTTTGTGTGCAGGATACCTTGTCTCTGCTGGGCTCAAACCTCTGCTGGCAAAGGCTATGACCCTCTCAGCTCCCCCTTGGACCTGAGCTAGAACGGCGCCCAGACCTTCCCCTGAGGCGTCCGATTGCAGAACGAAAGGCAGGCTATAGTCAGGATATCCCAGCACTGGAGTGCTTGTCAGCCTTTCTTTGAGGGTCTGAAATGCCTTCTCGCATTCATCTGTCCACACAAAAGGTGGCCAGACTTTTCTTTCCCCCTCTCTTTTTCTTTCTGGGGTCACCAGCAGTTAGGCAGTACAGGGGAGCAGCTAGGGTAGAGTACCCACTTACATACCGCCTATAGTATCCAGCAAATCTCAGGAATTGCAACACTTCTTTGCGGTTTGTGGGCCTCACCCAGTTTTTCACCCTGCTGATCTTCTCTGGGTCTGTCCGGATCCCCTCAGCAGACACCAAGTGACCCAAATACTCAAAGGAGCTTGCAAAGAAAAGCGTCTGGACTTCTTTAAGTTACTTGAAGACGTTTCACCTCTCATCCAAGAAGCTTCTTCAGTTCTAAGGTCAAATGGTGGAGAGTCCCAGATATAAACCTAGTGGGAGTATCCCCCCCACAGAGGGACAAAAGGACCCCCTGAT
>NW_005187633.1:793293-795458 GCF_000239375.1 Pundamilia nyererei | reverse complement strand
TTTGACCTTAGAACTGAAGAAGCTTCTCGGATGAGAGGTGAAACGTCTTCAAGTAACTTAAAGAAGTCCAGACGCTTTTCTTTGCAAGCTCCTTTGACTACGATGACCTGGATGACTGAGAACCTTCACAGACATTCTGACCCAAATACTGAACCTCCTTTCTCACAAGCTGGCATTTAGAAGGCTTTAACTTCAAGCCATGCTCCCGAAGCCGATCAAACACCAGCTGCAGTCTTTCCAGATGCTCATCAAGGTTTTAGAGAATACGATGAGGTCATCAAGATAGATTAGGAGGTGGGTGAAGTTCAGATCGCCAAAGCAGCAGGTCATGAGTCTCTGAAAGGTGGAGGGAGCATTCTGCAGTCCAAAGGGCATACGATTTGCTTCAAAAAGCCCCATAGAGGTGCTGAATGCCGTCTTGTGTTTGTCATGCTCCGCCACCTCTACCTGCCAATAACCAGAACTGAGGTCAAGGGTGGAGAAGTATCCTGCCTGCCCTAGAGCCTCCAGGGCTTCCTCTATTCTGGGGAGGGGAAAAGCATCTCTCGTGCTACAGGAGTTCAGTTTGCTGTAGTCAATACACAGCCTTAGTGATCCATCTTTCTTGGTTACGATCACAACAGGTGAAGCATATGGACTTTTGCTGGGCCTGATAACTCCTGCTGCCTCCATTTCTGTCAGCAACCTTCTCACATCCTGCCACTGTGATGGGGGGATATTACGGTAAGGCAGTCGGAATGGCTAAGAGTCAACCAGAGGGATTTCATGTTGCACAGTCTTTATATGGCCATAATCCATGGGATGCTGTGAGAACACACCTACATTCCTTTCCACAAGCTCTTTAAGAAGGGAACGCTGGTGCTTGTTTTCGACATCTGCTCCACTTAAATCCACTTCCTGGCTTGCCACCATGTGGTCCATACCCAGGCATGCTTCTCTGCCTCCGCGAATGTGATGACTGCCCTGCATCCTGTCTGAAAAGTCCACAATACTTTCCACCAGAGATGCCTTGGCCAGATGCGTGTGAGGCTTGATAGTGATAGCATGCTGGGAAAGGTTCATCACATCCTTTCTTTACATCAGCAAGAACTCTGGCGACCAGGATGTCTTGGCTGAGCCGCAGGGAGGGGTGGCCTTCAATTAGGGCTGTAAAAGTCTTTCTTTGTGGTCCAGCTTTTATTTTGCACATTAAATCCATCTCTTTCCCTGCTTGAATGTGTACCTTACGACCAGTATAAACAACGGGGCACACTGTGTCATCCATATCACACTGTTCAGTGCTCCCAATCTCTAGCAGGGAGGTGTACCACTCCGGATGAGTCTCCTTGACCTGGAGAAGGAATTGCTGGCCGTAGGTTGCCTGGAGGTGGCTTCTGGAGGCACGGAGGACATTAGTTCCCACAAGCAGAGGAACAGAGGAGCAGTACTCTGTGTTAGTGACAACAAAAGCAGGCACACCCTTAAACTCTCTCCCCAACAATTTCAGGTTGATGCGTAGCACACCATGGTAGGTGACACTCTGGCCCCCTGCACCTACTATGGGTATCGTAGAAGGCTGTCGCTTTTGTTTATGGAGGGTGGGGTGGCTGCGCCAGTACTGATGCGTAATACTGGTTATTTGGGAGCCAGAGTCGATGAGTGCCCTGCACTTCATTCCGTTGACTTCCACCTCCCCCTCATTCCTGGGACCAACTAGGGGAGTGCTCTCTCCTCCGTCACCTTTGTTCACCTGCAGTGTGGGGACTTGCTGCTCGCCCATGATTGCCCCGGCGACTGCCTGAGACCACCTCAGGAGGTGGTCGGACTCTCAGTGGAGTGGCAGAGGATGGAGCATCAATTCTCGATTAAAGGTGGGTCAACTTGGCCATCTGCTCCTCCAGGCTCAATGCTAATTTCTTGACCATCTCTGCTAGCTCTGACGACTCTGAGAAATGTTTAGCCTTTTCTGCCTTAACATTCACACTCTGATGCCACTTGTACCTGGGCATAAGTTTTCTTTGACTTGTTTTGAGGCTGGAATCTCTTTGTTTCTTTTGCTAAATTTCGGAGCTAAGCCTGCAGCTCACAGAAACTCAAAAGCTGGGGCTTCATTGGCGAAATCCTCGCATACACATCCTCATCATTAATCCCCCGTATGAACTGCCGGGTGAGTTTACTGTCACGGT
>NW_005187633.1:776816-786801 GCF_000239375.1 Pundamilia nyererei | reverse complement strand
TGTTATGTTTGAGTTGAGTTCAGCATTAAAGCTGTTTTCGTTTAAGTTCTGTCTCCGGAGTCTGCACTTTGGGTCCTATTCCTGCCTGCACACAGCCACACCTAACAGTTGGTCCACTGTACTGGCGCTAGCTGTTGCCCCTTCATTCAAAAGGGGAGGCTGTGCCCTCTTTGGAGTGTCTGCATCATCTGTCTCATCATTTTCACTGTCCTGTATCTCTAATTTAGCTGCACCAGAAAATGTGTGTGGGTTACTTGTAGTATGCTTAACTGTGAGTAAGTACAATCTATTTCTAGTAAAATAGAACAACACAGATGTATGACACTTATCATCTCATAACGCAAAAAAGACTTCACAAAAAAACAGCATTAAACTCAGAGTGCAGTTAAACAACTATCTTCAGCACAGAGGTTGTGGATGACACAAATCAGCAGCAATTGCTTAACCGTATTCAGTGATTATCATTATAGACAGGGAACATCATTTAACATTCTCGCTACAATTCAACTCTCTGAGTCTTTTTTTTTTTCAAGGACAGAAAACCCTCAAATAAAACCACCCCAAGATTTCACTTTCAAAGGATATGCCTGGGGAGGTGAAAGTCCCAGTAATACAGCTGCACAGGCAGTTATAACTTAGTTCAGTACCCCATCAGACGGCAACACCTCTTACTGCAGCAGCATAGCTGGGGGGTGTCGGCATTGTTTTCTCTTCGGTCTTGAAGTGCCACAAATCCGGGTCGGGGCACCAAAGATGTAACCCAACCAGTGCAGGGCCCTCCCTACACCCCGGACTCTGCGTTGTGTAAGTTTGTGTTGACCAAAACTAACATAGCAGGACTACCAGCAAGCTGTAGCTGAAAAGCTAATGCTTCATCTTGCATTACTTTGCCCGAATGAGTGCTCTGCTAACAAGCGGGAATGTAGCCCGAAATTGCGGCAGATATTACAAAATGGAACATGCACACAAACTGCTCATACTCTCATCAGACAGTACATGAACCTCTCAATAAACAAAATATATGCTTGGCTTAAATGACAAACCGCTATTTTACACAGTGGAACACTTCATTTTCAACAAAACCAATGCAGTACACCACTGACAGTGCTTACCTTCACAAATCACAGTAAACACTGAACCAAGATGGCGCCTGTGCGAACGAGAAATCTGAACTACGGTGTCCTGCAGAGGACAAATGGTCAAAATTGCTTAGATCTACCATACATATGCAGCTCAACGCCGACACCTTGTGACTTATTCCAGTCACTGCCTTACAGAAACATATGGAAAACCATTGGAAAACAGAGAGAAGAACTGGGAAAATTTCTGAGGAGCATGATTTCTGGAAATAATACAGGTAAGGATGGGGAAATATTGGAAATACGAAGAGAAATTAAAGAAATATGTGATGAGCAAGAGGTGACAGATGATACGCGCCGCCCACTGGGCAAGGTACTGTTAGAAGCTGCAAAAGCTTCTGAAGAAAAGGGAAAGAATTTGACAAAGGAGATGAAAGGGGAAAATGTGTGGAAGAAAGGGGGTATTAAGAAACAACTTGAGGAGGAGGAGGAGAGAAGAGCTAAGCTAATGAAATGGGGAGTTTGGTGCCAGGGGGTGGAGCATTGGATGAGGGAGCCGGTGGAGGAAAAAGGTAAGCAGAGTTTCCCCTCTCCACCATTCCAGCCCACTGCGCCCCCTGTGGAGTGTGCTCTGCCACAGTGTCCAGGAAATTTCCCAACTTTCGTGGTTATTGACAGAAGTATGGAGAAAGAGGACGGCATAGTGGTGAGGCTCAACTCGGGGACCATCAACTGTGATTATGAGCCGACTAAGTGACCTAGGCCTTTGAACCAAACGTTATTTAAAATTTCACCCACGACTTTTCGCCCAGACAACACTACAGTGGGAATGGCCACAGGCCTCACAGGGAGAGGTAAGTGAAGAGGGAGAAGAGCCAGTTCCGTTTCCAGAACTACCCACTCCAGCTCAGACACAGAAGGAAGACAAAGGGCGCAGTCCAGCACAGGAGGAAGAAGAGAGCTTGGACATATTTAAGAGCCGGCTGCAGAATTTGAAAGGGAAAGGGTGTACCCCAGCTGTGCTCCTGGCCCCTAAGAAACTGGTAAAGAACTTAGAGGGAGGTCCGGAGCAGGGGAGTCGGGAGAAATGTCAGAAGTTTACTCCAGTGATGGAGCGAGAAATGAGAGTTGGATGACGATTCGTGGGGTGGTTGGGTAAAAGCTGCAGTGAAAGAGGATGAGAATCATGAGAATCCTACAAAACGACAGAATTTCAGTGAGACTGAAGAACCTGAAGAGTATGAAGGATTTTATAGGCGAGGACAGAGAGAACTACATGAGGAGGAAGAGCAAGGTTGTTATATTCGTCTGCGCAGCCAATCCAAAGGGGGAAAGGTCCATTGGGACACCGAGAGTAAGAGTCCTGGACAGTACCCCATTGTGGCTACGGGTGGCAGGGATAGAAGGTACAAGCCTTTTAATGTGGGGAATGTCACTGGGTTAGTACAGATGCTGCCTCCAATAACTGAGGGAGGAGCAGCGTGGCTGAGACAACTGGATAAAGTGACTTCAGGCACCCAACTGGCTCTGGGAGACTTCAGGGCCATAGCTGGAAGATGCATCACTATAACATCGTTAGAAGAGGTGCAGGTGATAGCAAGGGTGGTGGATCTTCCTGATGCCACACCTTACTGCTGTGTGCAGGAGAGAGTAGGGAATGCCGTTAGACAGATGTACCCAAACCCAAATGCTGCTGCAATTATTAAATTGGACTTGAAACCTGATCAGAACTCCAGAGACTATATAGAGAAGAGCAAGGAGAAGTGGCTGCAGCAAACTGGCCACAACCCAACTACAAGGGGTCTCCATCAAGAGTGATTCAGGAAAGCAGTGTTGGGAAGAGTTCCAGAGGAGGTGAGAGAGAAAATTTTGGATGACCCTGATTTAAAGGGGGCGGATTCACATCGCTGGGAGACACACTTGGTGCACCATCTTAATAAGTATAAATTGGAGAAAGAGAAAAAGAAAGATGATCTAGAGGAACTTGAAGAACAACTGTTGAGGTTTAACCTCCTGAGACACGAACTCTTCCACAGCATGCATTTTTAATTTCTCTTTGATATTTGGGCTGATTGGGACCTGATGAAAGTAAAAATAAAGAATTACCAGATTTTATTTTTTTTACCTAATTTTTGTTTCTAAGAAAAATGAGATCTATCAAAATTTTGATAGAACAGTAGCAGTATAATGTCCCCGTAAGTGGATATCAGGCCCTTGTAGAGTAAAATTGAGTATTTTAGTCTCCACATATGGACGCCAGGTCCTAGGAGGTTAAAGAGCGGGAGAAGGCCCTGCTGGAAGAGAAATCAGTATGGAGAGAAAGGGGGGCCAGAAAGGTGAAGGAAATATGGAGAGGACCCAACGGGAGACCGGTTCTAACTGCGGGTCTGGCAGAGAGGAAGATCAGAGAGGCTCATGGCCTAAGACATGTGGAGGTGACCCAGATGGAGAGGAATCTCTGTCATTGGTGGCACCCATATTTGAAGGAAATGGTGCGGGGGCATGTGAGGACTCGCCTGGTCTGTGGACAGTACAACTCCAAAGTAACAGTGAAGCCAGAGATGGGTAAGTTTCCTCTGCTCCAAAGACCCGGGCAGGAGATTGTAATCGATTACACGGACATGATTATGTCCGCAAAGGGGTTCAGATCGCTGTGTAGATAGTCTGACGGGGTGGCCAGAAGCATGGCTGGCGAGGAGAGAAGACACTAAGACGGTGATTAAGTGTTTGGTGAACCATTATATTCCTTGGCATGGTTTCCTCGAAAGAATCAGATCAGATACTGGGACTCATTTTAAAAATAAACACCTTCAGGCGGTGGAATCTATGTTGGGACCCCAACATAAATTTGGGACGGTTTATCATCCACAATCTCAGGGCAGGGTGGAAAGAATGAACCAAAATTTGAAGAGCAAATTGGCAAAAATCTGTGCACAGACAAAAATGGATTGGGTTGATGCACTCCCCATAGCCCTGATGAGCATTAGATGCTCTGTCAATCAATCTACCAGGTTCATTCCTTATGAGTTGTTCAGAGGAAGACAATTTCCAGGGCCCACCGCAGGGGGTCCCAGCTTTGAGGGAGGAGGGACCCGGTTAGAATATGTTAAGCAATTTAAAGCACACAAGGCTCTTGTCTCAAGTTTTGCATCACAGGTGACCGCAGATCAAGGACAGGAGCAGACGGTGCCCGGGGCGAAGTGGGCGTGGGAGATGTGCCTGGTCGGAGGTTGTGGGGTATACTGGAAACTGGAAACCACAGAGCCAGAATCAAGAGGGTTGGGGAGACAGGTTTTATTCACAGTGAGATTTTAGGATCCCACAGAATCTAGTGACTCTGTCATTGGGGAAATGGACGGCTCCACCCACGGGGATTGCCAATAGCGTGGTTTATTTTACCTTAGGAGTGGATGTGGTCGGCGAGGACCCGTATGGAGTGGTCAAGGTGAACTTTAGAAATTCATTACAAGGTTTGTTCCCAACCCCGGCACCACTTTTTGAAAATTTTACAGGGATTATGGAAGTGGATTACACTAAATTGAAGCCCAGACAGTTGATCTCTATGGCAACTGGCTAGAGGGATAGTCATGTGTGGTTAGATTGGTTAATTCAAAACTCCCGAGAGCAAAATGTGTCTGATTGTGTGGCCTGTGCGGCGGCCAGACCAAATTTGTTCACTGAACCGGCACCCCTGTATCCAGTGGACCACTGGGGTTTAAGTGCATGCTTAGACTCACTAGGGAGGTGGTTTCGGAGGGCAACTGCACGTTGTTGGCCAGTCTGTTTCCCCCAATTGGTAATAAAACTGTAGTGGGACCGTTCACACCGAGTAAAGCAAATTACACCTGTATTAACTTTACTGTTTCTGAACCTTCCAGCCACAAGCATGACGCCGGCGAGATTCCTGCTGACTGGTGTGTAGAAATCTTTCCAGCCAGCCAGGGGGAACGCCTCAAGGGAGAAGGACACATGGGCATGATCTGGTTTGTATTATTATTGTGGGGAATATCGTTTGTTTGTGAGAATTCCAAGGGGAACATCTGGCTTGTGCATCTTAGTGCGGTGGGGAGCCCCGTTAATACTGGTGGGTGAAAAGAGGGTGCAACTGGGTAAACCCGGCACTGCCCAGCTAACAGCGAGATGTAGACGTCATGTTTTGAAGAAGCGTTCGACAAGCTCATTTGACCGTTCTATAGGTTCACCAACGTACATAGATTGCATTGGTGCGCCCAGAGGGGTGCCAGACCACTATAAGTTGGCCAACCCAATTGCGGCTGGGTTTGAGAATTTGCCTTTGATTGCAGGAATTATCCCAATTACTCCAAATAAGAATGTGGATTGTATTAACTACGTCCATTATAATATCCTTAGATTGGCTAATTTAACCCATGATGTTGTAGGAGGGTTTGCGGAACAATTAAGACCCACTTCTCTTATGACTGTGCAGAATCGAATGGCATTAGATATGTTGTTGGCGGAAAAAGGGGGCACTTGCGCAGTGTTTGGCGATATGTGCTGCACTTTTATTCCTAATAATACAGCCCCTGATGGATCTGTGACCAGAGCGTTGGGCCTGAAGACTTTGTCCAATACCATGCATGAGCATTTGGGGGTCAATAATCCGTTGGGAGAGTGGATGACCTTTGTCTTTGGGCAATGGAAGAGTTTTATTATGTCTATTTTGGTTTCTTTATCTACTTTAACAGCTATTCTGGTAACATGTGGCTGTTGTTGTGTGCCTTGCCTCAGAACATTATTGGTAAGAGTGATTAATCAGGCTGTTGGAGGGTCTGATGCCGAGGCAGACAAAGGCTACGTTCACACTGCAGGTCTTAATGCTCAATTCCGATTTTTTGATCAAATCCGATTTTTTTGTCTGCTTGTTCACACTACAAATAAAATGCGACAGCAAACGCGCTCTAGTGTGAACGCTCAAAGTGGCCGCATGCACAAAAGAAGACGTCACACACAACGCGCTCTGTTTAGACCCAGACCAAACAGTATTGTTTGACTGATAGCCCTTAATATAAAGACTTCGGACTTTACGTTTCCCAATTTTTGCTTTAAGTTATTTTGTTATTTACATAATAAAGTAGATAACCTAATAATTATCCTTATTGCTGTTTTAGAGGAGCGGTGCTTCAAAGGTTAGTTGCAGATTTCTGTCAGAATCTGCAGATTATACAGTACAAATAAAATGTTCACGTTTCTCCAACGTTGTCTTCCCAACAGTTTCACTGACATCTACACTGGATGGCCAGGAAGCGTTCGCGTTGTCTTCTCGGGCGCTTCTCCGGCGCTGATAATTGGTGTCTGTCTTGCGTCAGTGACGTAAAAGACGGATTTAATGCGACATGACTGTTCAAACAGCAGTCGCTTTCTAAAACATCGGATATGTATCGGATTCAGTACCACATACGAAAGTGACCCAGATCGGATTTGAGCCGTTCACACTGTCAGACCATGATCGGATATGGGTCGCATAGGGTCAAAAAAATTGGATTTGATGCGCGTGTGAACGTAGCCAAAATGATGAGGAGGGTCAATCTGCTGATCTTATGTTTGATGACTTGCAGTAGTGTTGGTCTGCAGACCACAAGAGGGGATGTTGGAATGATTGTACCTGAAGTGCTTTATTACTGTGCCTTATATTAATCTCATATTAATCAAAACTGCCATATAATCACATAGAAGTGGTGTTAAGTGAACACAGCCCTAAATAATAAAGGCAGTAGAATAGGTGTCCTTCAATCGTAGGCTCTCATCCATGTTTTCCTGTAGAGCAGTAGATAAGAGGGAACCATCTTGTTACTGAAAAATACTGTTGTTTAGACTAGACTAGGGTGCCTGGTAATAAAACTGTCAGGTGCCCGTCACCATTTTGAGATCCGCGGCAACGTGTCTTGCAGGACGCATCTCCCTTCTAGAAGTATTGTGAAAGTGAAATAAAGTGTTAAATGGTCTACTGAGCAGTGTTTTGTCTTCCATCGGATGCCTCTGAGGAATCAAAAGAACTCGGTGAAGTGTTGATATTAATAATTTTAAAAATTTAATTGAATCAGACGCGCCAATATCTTGAGGGAGATTATTCCAGAGGTAGGGTGCAACAGAGGCGAATGCGCGGTCACCTCTGGTCTTAAGCCGAAATCTAGGTTGGTAGGTAATCAATCCAGCCAGTGCACAGGTTGGTCAGCCTAGTCCTGCAGTCTCGGCTGACTGCTCTGTCTACCAGTAGCTAGTTTTTGTGCCTCTGGTATACTTGCCATTTCCTTTCTGTGTTATGGGTTGCATCCTTCTCCCATATGCTCTTCCAGTATTTCTCCGTCTCCAGCCTTCGTGGTGCTGTTCTCATATTGTTCCCCTGCCACTGAGAGTACACCTTGGCTGGTTCTGTGGAGAACAGATGGTTCATTCTCCTGCCTTCGATCTCTCTAGTGGCTGGCCAAGGCTGTGAGTCTTTGCTTGGCCGGGTAAAGACAGCTTGCTATACTTCTTAGTCATCTTCTTTGTCGCACTTTTCTGCAGCTCCAAAAGCTGGCTAATCTCCCTCTGTGCTACCTAGATGTTAGCCTCCAGTTTCCTTCTCCATCGAGTGTTCTGCTCCTTGTGTCTGTTTAACTTGAAGCCCAGGATCTCATTGATCATTGCTGCCGTCGAGTAGATCAGCTTGTTAGTCTCGGTAATGGTGGTGGTGGGTATTGTCCATAGTGCTACTTTCACATCATCAAGCTCCAAGTTTCAAGCTTCACCATGATCCTATCTTTTAGGTCATTTCCTCTCGCACTCAACAATCCTTCTTCCATCGCACTTGGGGCTTGGTACCCAAACTTGGGTGGGGGTGATGATATCTCCTCCCCGACCTGTTGTCCTGGCTCCCCCTTTCCGTAGAATGTGTCAATGTCTAGCTGTGAGAGCAGTCCCTTTTTCTGAATGTTGGAACACTGAGCTGTCAGTTTGGATGTTGGGTATCGAAGATATTCATGTAGCCCCTTTCGCTGGGGTTACTTGCGTAGTAGCTTTCCAACACCGCCCTATTTTCATCTCTCGCCTACCGATGCCGCCTTATTCCAGTAGCCCACTTCTCATCAGGGTGCCCTGGTTCCTCAACACCTGACGCAGACCTTAATTCTCCTGCTCCAAAGTCATGTAGTCTTACCACTATGCTATCCACCATGTGTATATATGTATATATATATATATATATATATATATATACAGATATATATATTATATATATAGTTAACACAGATCGTTGGGTAGACTTAAAGATAAAGTGCTATTTTAAGTACTTGAAGTACATTTTCAAAATGGTATTGTCTTTAAATAAAAATAATAATGAAAATTTCAACAGTGTTTCTTCTTAAAAACAAACAAGGCAGAAACATAAAGGTTATTTGACCAGCTTAACCTTTAAAATAACCTTAGCCAAAATTATTTTGCACATTAGGCTAAAACAGTGTGATCATCGAACATTTTAGTGCAAAATATAACAAACCCATTGGACTCACAATACCTCCATGCTTATTTACTGTCCCTCTCTTTCAGCATGTATTTAGACAAACTAGCCTGCTCACATTTTCAGAGCTCAAGGCAGCTCTCTTTTTTGTTACTATGTGACATGCAAGTGAGAATAGTCTCTCACATTGGAAAGTGGCAGGACTAATCAGGTACTTGCAGGCCAGGACAGACAGCTGTGGGTGGGTCCCTGCTCGACTGGACCACCACTGCAGCGGGCAGTCTGTCTTGCTGATGGTGGATTCTGCTCTGTAGGGCTGTTACAGTAACAATAAGTTTAAAAAGTTTAAAAAAAAAAGTTTAATTTACCTGCATGGCTCAGGAACAGTTGCCAGCTTTTGAAGTTTTACCAGCTGTGATGGAGTTAAAATGACTAGTTTGTGCTTTTATTTGTCTAAAGCAGCAAAAACAGCCTCTTCATTCTTTAGTAGAGAGAAACCATATCCCGTGTTGAATTCCACTGTGTGGAAACATCCTGTATGAGTGGCTCTTTGCGTTGCCCCAGTCTTGTTTGCTCTAGGTGTAATTCCTCCATATTAGTAGGGTTGTCTGTAATGCATCTCATTTTGCTTTCTTTTCAGTGTCATAAAGCTGTTGAATTATATTTGAAATCGTTTTTCAGCACAGCAGTTGAAGAAAGTTGGATCACCTAACTCTAACTGTAGCACATTTTCTTACCCCCTATCTTCTACCACTGATAGTGGTCTACAGTCCAGAGCAATCCATTTTGCAAGAGAATTTGTAAGTTTGTCTGACGTTGACTTAATAATTTTGGTCATCAAGGCAGTCATTTGATCAAGTTTGGGCAGCTCCCACAGTTTCTGTGCTTACGGTAACATCTAAATCGTAAGGTTGAAATGCTTCGGTGGTATGCAAACCACGCTTTTATCAAGGCTTCTGTTGGGTAGTCTTTTGAAATGAAATTTGCCTCGATGAGTCCAAGCAACACGCTTTCTTATGATTCTTTGTAGCTCTGATGTGTGCATCAGTGTAATCAGTATACCAAAAAATCGTGCATTGACAAATGTTCCCCCTTGCTTGGAATGCAAAGTGCAATTAAATGCATTATTTTTAAAAACACATTAATTTTTTCAAATTAATTAATCGCAATTAACGCGTTAAATTCCCACGCCTACATATATTGTTCTGGCAATCGTCCAAAATGAGTCAGTAAATAATCTTAAATCTTTTTTTGCATGCACCACCGAAACGTGTGCAGCAGACTGTAAAGGACATTTACAATTCAAAAATTCCATGGCCATGTTCGCATCTATAGAAATTTTGTAAAAACATCAAAAACATACACCAAAGGAGCACTATAACATATGAAAACAACCGAAAAAAGGCATAAAACAACTTTAAAAGTGAAAAATTAACAGAAAGAGAGTCTC
>NW_005187633.1:767549-776796 GCF_000239375.1 Pundamilia nyererei | reverse complement strand
CCCCCCCACAATAACTGTATTATTACCACAAGGGGATACAAAGAAACCAGAACAAATAACATAAAATGAACATAGCTGCAAAAGCACAAAGAAGTATCTCCACAAAATGCAAAGTTACCACAGAAAGATCCAAACTGACCCAAAGGAATCCACAAAGTGTCAGAAATAACCATAAATCAAAAAACTAACAGCGGCTTCTTCGCAACATAAAATTCTATTGTGTAAAAAACAGCTTAGCTCTAATGTCATAACTTGCACCTTAAGCTTGATTGAACAGATATAAATAACACTCACTCCAAAGGTAAATGTGTTTGCAATGCCAATAACGGCCCTCTTCACACCAGAGCTCTCTTTATTCGGTAGATAAGGCCATGCAGAGATGAATAATTTTGAGTACAAGGGACAGAGACCCAGCCACCTGGGAGACAAGGCCACTTCCCCCTGGACTGATATACTGCACCTTAACCAAGATCAGTATCGAGCATCTTGTTATTTTAATGGGCCAGGGATAGGGTATCACAGCCATGGTCTCAACATCTCAGGCCTTCTCATTTACAGATTAAAAAACGAAAGTGCTGCCCATTAAATATTTAGATAGAATCCAACCCTTGCTCACCTGGCCTACCCCTTCTCCCTTCTCTCACTCATGCGCAACCTCTCATTTACTCTTGCTTTATCTTTTACTCTCCCTTTTTTGTTCTTTATTTTACTGGTTCTACCTTCAGCTGGCTGTTTATCTCACTTGACTCACTGGGCCATGGTGTTTTGTGTTGCTTGAGCATCCAGTACAGCCAAGAGGTAGGGATAAGTGGGGGTGGGTTGTTGGGATTAGAGGCACAGCAGTGTATTAGGATTCATGTTTAATCGTGTCAGCATCTTACAGCTATCAGAAAACGTGAGGGGATTGGAGACCCAGGGGGTTCCTGAAAAATGAGGAGAAGGGAGGTTTGTGTGTGTGTAGGGGTGACACACATCACTGATTTTAGGGACGGACTGTGGCTGGCTCAAAGTAAGAAGACAAGAAATTATGTTGTGTTTTTCTGTGGCTGTCTAGAGAGTGCATTGCCACCTTTTTGTAGCTGTTTTCTTTTAGACACTTTGAGTTCTTTCTGTGGTTGTTTTTAACCTGGGGTCAATGTTTGGTCAAAAATGAAGAGCTTCAACTAAATTTGAGTCTGCAATTTGTTTTTATTCATGTCTTTAAAGCTATTATGCAAAACGTTGTTGCCTATCTAAGGCTTACGATCACATAGGGTCCATATTGAGACTCTACTGAACACACACCATCTGGGTTCACCAACCACTGGGTCCTTGAACTGTTGCAGCTTTGAGAATGTGTAGTTTAATTAATTCCCTTCCAAACTAATTGCCTAAAGTTATGGGCATATTATAATCATATTATAATCATATAATCATAACTCTGTAGAGCCTGTCCCAGCTACCACTGGGCAGAAGTCAAGGTAAACCTTGACTGGATTTCAAATCAGTTACATAGAACCATTCACGATCACATCAACACCTACCGCCACTGTAAAATTAACCTGACATTACAAGTACAGTGCATCAAAGTCATTGTCTTTGTTCATCAGCCATATCAACTGAAAATACAAAACAAGAGGACAGAAAAGGTACACGAGCACAAAGACCTGCATTGTTAGTGTGGAAAACACGAAACTTAAACAGATAAGGCACAGACAAATCACCAGTCACTAACTAACACAGAAAAAGGGCACAGCCTCTGCTCTTCTATTTATCTCCACACCACACCTGCCAACCCAATCAGAGCATATTTATCCACCTGAGCATCCAAGAACTGTAATTAGACCAGGAGATACAGTAGAGACAGGAAACCGAATAAGGGTCAAATCACAGAAAGAGCAAGAAATACAACGGGAACAGGAGCAGGAAGGAAAAAGGAGAGAAAGTTAATTGGAGTCCTCGGCAGAGGACCCGTGTGACTCACCCAGCCTGCTTTGAATAGCTGCAACAGAGAACCAGAGACTAAGCGTGAGCCATCAAAAGACAACAGAGAGAATAAAGAGGTTTCAGATCACCCGGTCCCACAGACATCCCACTGTGGCCCTACTGTTCTGGTCATTCTGGGCTTGTCTTTCGGCCTGGACCTGCCGAGGGCCCTAATAGTGATCAGAAGCCATCTTTAGGCTACCTCACTCTCAGCTGTGCTCAGTTACACATAAACACACTCTGCATAGACTCAAACTAGATTAGATTATTTGTGTTCAAAGCTATTGCCGACCTGTCCAACGTACTTCTTTACAATAACAGGCCAAATCTTTTTGGTACTTTTGTTGTGGTGACAGATTTAAATTTTTCTTACTAGGTAATTCTAACTGATAATAATTTAGATTATGCCTTTACACACCTACCACTTTGATAAAACATCTTAAAGACTTTCAGATTCATCTAACCAACTAATCTATGTATTTCCAAAAAAATATGTTTTTTATTTTATTTCTTAGCTTTGTCTGCCATTCGCTTCTAGTTAGGTAAAGAACAGGATAGTTTTTATTTTATTTTGTTCTTTTAGTTATTAATTTATATAAAAAAATATCTCTCCTAATGAGAATCTACCCACAAAGTGTACACTAACCAAAGCAACCAAAGATCTAATTCCTGTCTGAGCTCAATAGACTTATTTGAGACATTTTAGTATTTTAGTATGAAAATTATTGACTATCGTAGATTTAACATTCTGCCACATTAGTATTTATATGAACGCAAAATAATGACCAAACTCAATTATGTGACACCAGGACACATGTAACTTTAGCAAATATAGACATTATGGTAACACTTTCTATTACTGCTCAGTAATAAAGGGGTAATAGTACAGTAACAAGGGGAAAACAGGAGCGTAATAATGTGGTAAAGTTATCACTATGCAATTACCAAAGTAATAACCACCATATCCAAGTAATATCAAAGATGCTGTGAAAGCTACAGTCCTATACATATGAATCTAATGTATTCATATGTATTACTGTAGGTCTGTGGGTTTAATCACCATTAAAACCTTTACTTGGACAAAGTTAGCAGGAATCATCTTTGAAACTTTGTAGCAGCTCCAGCATTGTTTGTTTTACACAGAGAAACACAAAGAAACGAAGTGTACTAGACCATACCATTTCAAGGCTATTATAATATTTTTCATATTTAAAATGAAATTATATAAAATACTGTATTAATTCATTAATAAAAAATGTTTACTTTGAAAATATATTTGAATATGGAATGAAAGTACAATCAAATGGTTTAGGTTCTTTTCTTGACAGATGTTGTTTGCAAACCAAAGCGCAGTTAATTTTGAAAGACTTGTGTTTTTTGGTCAGTTCCACTACACGCTGTAAATTTGATTTAATTTTCTGATAAGGATGCAATTACACCTTGAAATCAGTTAGCTTCTGTATTAATAGTAACAAGTATTTATTATAAGAGAATGGATGGATGGATGGATGGATGATGGATGGATGGATGCAGTATTATTGTGCTGCCCACTAAAAGGAATTAGAAACGGACCTGCATTTTATATATTTTTCATTCTTACTGGTCACTGAGAGAAGGACCCATATTCACACATAAATACACACAGAATATTCTACATACTATCTATAACCACTTTATCCAGCTCACATACCCACCAATGGCCATAATCACCAATTAACCAAACTATGTACTATGGGAGAAAGTTGGAAGACCTAAAAAAAACTTCACTTCAGGATATGTCCATGCATACTTCATTATTTTACTGATATATCCTGTTATAAATATGTTAACCAGCAGCAGTTCATTTCTTTCACAGTGTGTTTGCTGTTGTAGACTGGTCACATATAAGGAGGATTGCTGTTTCTTTCTTTGTTTTATAGAACTTGTTAGCTTGAAGCTGACCTGATGTCATTATGTTGTTACCAGAATAAATGTCTCAGCCTGTGTGTGTACTCACACAGTGCCAGAGATCGAGCAGACAAGAAGTGAGCTGCACTAAGGAGAGGAGAGATAAATCATGCGGTCTATGTGGCGATCGTGGCTCAAGAGTTGGGAGTTCGCCTTGTAATCGGAAGGTTGCCGGTTCGAGCCCCGGCTTGGACAGTCTCGGTCGTTGTGTCCTTGGGCAAGACACTTCACCCGTTGCCTACTGGTGGTGGTCAGAGGGCCCGGTGGCGCCAGTGTCCGGCAGCCTCGCCTCTGTCAGTGCGCCCCAGGGTGGCTGTGGCTACAATGTAGCTGCCATCACCAGTGTGTGAATGGGTGGATGACTGGATATGTAAAGCGCTTTGGGGTCCTTAGGGACTAGTAAAGCGCTATATAAATACAGGCCATTTACCATTTGTAAAAATGTAAATGTTTATTACACTTAAATGTTTGAGGTCAGGTTTGGGTTTTTCCCCCCTTAACAATAAACACCTTCTTTTATAAACTGCATTTTGTCTCTACTTGTGTTTGTCTAATATTTACATTTGTTTGATGATCTAAAATATTTAAGTGTGACAAAAAAAGGGACAAACATTTTTTCACACCACTGCATCTATTTCCTGTCACAGCTCTGACATTTTGACCTTCTCCATTTTATTTCTTCCTCTCTATTACTGCCTGGGCTTATTGTATGTTATACAACGTTGACAAATCACATTATGGAGTGTGTGTTAGCGCAGAGTGAGAGAGACTGTAAGAGAGAGATTATGGTGACAGGCAGAGAAAGGCCCGAGCAGATTCATGTGCTCTTTTGGCTCTGCAGTAAACTATTGACACAACTGACCTCTTCATCTCATTCTGCTACAGAAGCTGACTGCAGGGAGTAAATAATGATATAAAGAGGAAATTGGAAGAAGAGGCTGCAGTGCAGAGCAGTCATAATAAGAAAGGAGTACTTCAGAACACATGGGATCCCAAGTGTCTGATGAATTCAAAGACACCTCACCAATCAAAGTGAGCAGGCTAGTCTGTTTTGCAATATCAGGACGTGATCCTGATGAGATGACAGATGTTATCGTGGGACACACACACATCTGGCCCAGGATATCACTGAGCTCCTGGCAGCGTCAGTTGGACTAAAACATGATGTCCCAGAGATGTTCTATTGGATTTAGGTCAGGCAAGTGTGGGTCAAATATCCTTCATCCTCCGGGAAGTGCCTGCATACTCTAGCCCAGGGGTCGGCAACCCTGGGCACGCGTGCCACAGTTGGCACGCGAAGGGTTAACTGATGGCACGACCATAGCTGGACTGGCCATCGATGGTGATCTTTCATTTTTATGGGCCAATGATGATTTTTTTTTTTTAGTAACGATATAAACAATGAAAGATGTTGGACTGGCCAGATGCTGGCAGATGTGTAAGAATAACTCAGTTGTTTGGTGTCGGATATGGCGGAGCTGGGGTGGTCCGAGTGTCAGGTGAACTGAACTTCAGGTAAGAAGTTATGACCTGCAGTCTGTCTGGGTCAGATATACTACTGATATTAGATATTACTAGCTAGCATGATGGAGTTTATATACAGCTGGGTGGGTGCTATGATGTTACTGATAGTGAACTTTATTTAATTCATAAGGTTAGTTAGTAGAGTTTCCAACCGTCCCGTAAAAAATGGAGTCGTCCCGTATTCAGAGAAAATGTCACGTGATTCCTATTGAGCTGAAAAGGAACACAGTTTGTCCCGGACTTCAGCTACGATGAAAAAAGATACAAAGCTGGATTTATTCTGCGCCTTTACGCTGTCAGCTGCCTCTTCATCTCTAATTCAATCATGAAACTGATCAATGATCAGCTGATCGGCTCTCTTGTTTGTTTATCTCCCACTTTGTGCCAGAAAGAGGAAACCAGCGGATGTCGCGCTAAACAACAGCAGCACGTTTAAGCTTGATCAGCTGTTGTTAGAATTTATTTAATATTAATTTCTAGTATCAGCTGATGTTTGCTGGAGCCACAGCTGTAAAGCTGCTGGTCATGATGTGGGAGCACATCGCAAATTAGCTCGCATAGACACATTAGTTGTACCACTTCTTAATGACGGGATCTTAGCTAACAACCCCAAACTACCAGATTCAACTTGTAATTGGCTAAAAATCACTTAGCCTACCGGTGAGAGGGACGTTGCTAGCTGTCAGTTTTTTCAAACGATGTTGAAATTTCCACAGTCCGACCCTTCAAATGCTTCAGCAGCTGTCCACTCAGCACAGCAGCTGTTAATATAGATCGTAATTAAATTTATTGCTAATGCAATTATATGGCACATTGACTTCTGAGGAAATTTTAGATGGCACTCGTCATCAAAAAGGTTGCCTACCCCTGCTCTAGCCACATAAGGAACCCGCCGGTCTAAGGTCTGACAGTGGGTCAAAGATTATAATAATAATAATAATGTATATTTTATTGATCCCTGTGGGGAAATTAGTCTCTCTGCATTTGACCCATTCACTCAGTGAAGCAGTGGGCAGTCAGGGTCCTGTTGCCTAGCCTGTAGAGGTCTTTGTTTCCATCCATGGATATGCCTCCCCAGACCATCACTAACCCGCCACCAAACCAATCACTGCGAACGATGTTACAGGTAACATAACCCTTTCACGTCTGCCATGTGTACTCAGCCGGTGTTGGACCTGGTGCTTTATTGGGCACTACGGTGCCAGATAATAAGCACAGGACCCACTAGAGGATGTCAGGCCCTCAGCCACGCTCATGGAGTATATTTCTGATTGCTTGGTCAGAGACATTTACACAAGTGGCTTACTGGTGGTTATTCTATCACCTCAAGCTACTAGTAGTAACCCTGACCTTGACCAAATGCAAAGCTAGTGAAAAAAACAGACAGAAAAGGAAAGTGTGTCAGTGGTCTTCAGCTGTAAAGCCATTCCTGTTTGTCTCATTGTTGTTCCCCTAGTGCACCTGTTATTTTCATTAACCCCAAAGCAAACACAACTGATTAGTGTACAGTTAACTAATAAGCAGATTTAAGAGTGTTGATTCGAAATCGGTAAAGAAATACACGGATGCAGTATTGTTACCACATTTATATACATGTATCCATCCATCCATCACTCCTGTTTATGTGTTTGTTAGTCAGCAGGATATCTAAAACCACAAATATGGATTGGTTATTCTGAAGCATTTTTCTCCTCAAAGCACTTACACAACATGCTTCATTCACCCATTGACACAAACACTTTTTTGCACCTAGGTGTTGCCTATCTGACATTTAAACTCCAGTGAACAAATCGGAGAGCAGCCTGGGATTCAGTATCTTGGCCAAGGATACTCTGAGCATGGAGCAGCCAGGGTTCAAAGCACCAGTCTTAGATAAACTACTGCACTTCCTGAGCTACAGCCACCCCAATATGCAAAACACCCTCTGAAAAGAGCAGGGTTTTGTGTCACTCACAGTACCTCAGATATACGTTTACAACACAAATAAATGTTTCATAGTACTGTGCAACAGTGGTCGCGGGCAATAATTCTAAATTTTTCTTTGAACTTCTTTTTCATTTATTTTCAGTCCAGTGTTTACCTTACCATTTGTTGAACCACTGAACACTGACATATGAATTATTTAATGGATGGATGGATGGATAAAAGAACACATTTGACTTAATGGCAGAAAAAAACAATTTGTTGTTGCAAAAACATATATTTTGTTCCCATTTCTTTAGCTGAATGTATGAAAATCCCAAAGATAAGACAGTTTAATGGGAATACAATTGTATTTTTGCAATAACAAGATATGTCCCAAAAGAGATATTAGCCAAAAACTTGCCATATATTAGCACGGCATGAAGTGTGTCTTAAAGAAAATTGAGGAAACTGGAAAAGGGGAAGACAACAGAATGCCTAGAAAAAACTCTAATGCAGATAAGTAGCATTTGAAAATCATGTCTTCAAGAAGCAGGAAAAAATGCAGCATCGACCCATCACAAGACCTGGGAAATGCATCTCTCATTGTTTGCCATGGCATCAGCAGCAGTGTTTTCAGTGGAAAGCTGGCTGTCAAGAAGCCATTTGAGGGAAAATAGGAGAAAAAGGCTGAGGTATGCCAAAATAGATTCAAACTGTAGCATCCAAAGATGACCTCTGGAGTGTCCTCCATAAAGACTGAAGAAATATTCTTCAAGACCACGTAAAGAAATTAAAAGACAGATTGATTTTGATCATCCCAGCTCATACCTGACGCCCTGATAAGGATAAGTGGAAGAGTATGGATGGATGGATGAATGTGAACACCTGTTATACTAACGAAAGAATACGATTTTAGGCGTCAGCCTGGAGGGTTTCCTGGGTTTTGCCACGCTGGCATGTCAGTCAGCATACATCCAGTAAAATCGATAGTAAGCTGAGTCCTAACTTTGAACCTAAAAATCTAAAATAGCTGTGGGTGAGGTTCTTCCCTTCTGTGGATTTGAAGGTGAAACACAGAGCAGAGAGAGTTCATAAAGAGATGAGGTTAAGGTCTCTCGCTTGTCAAACCAGTTCCATCAAACATCCTATTGTGTCGACGCTCCAGAACCCAACAAACAGAAGGGACGGGGTGAGCAGTGTAACGACTCAAAGTTTTGTCTTCATTCACGGTCCAGTCATTGATGACTTTGTTCAGTAGTGTGAGGAGTCTTATCTCCAGCTGAACATATCTAAAACAAAAGATATGGTTGTTGATTTTAGGAAACAACACAATGGGCACGGAGTCACTTTAATTAAAGGTCAGAAAATAGAGCAAGTACAATCATATAAATATCTTGGGACCATAATCAATGAAAAACTGAACTTTGATCAAAATTGCAAATCAGTTTGTAAAAAGGGTCACCAGCACCTTTATTGCCTTAGGAAACTTGTTCTTTTCCACATTGACCAAAAAATTTTAACTTTGTTTTCTCGTTCTTTTATTGAGTCTGTTTTGTCCTTTTGTTTGGTGGCATGGTTCGGTCAGACCTCTGTCACAGAGAAAAACTCTCTAAATCAGATGGTCCAGTCGTCTGATAGGTGAGCCACAGTCTTGTTTAGCCTCCCTGTACTCTAAGCAGGTACAGAGGATGGCTTTATCAATACTTAAAAATGGTTCCCATCGTGTTATTATTATTTTTATTCTGAAGCTGTACCTCTGTTGTTGTGGGTTTGCGTTGTGTGTTTGTGTGAGTGTGTTTTTCCCACTTGTTCTTTCTTTGGGGGTGAAGAAATAAGCATTTTCTCTTTTGTCTTTCTGCAATGATCAGCACTTCAGGTCAGTCCTTAGGCAATAGTGGTATTAGAT
>NW_005187633.1:744655-762098 GCF_000239375.1 Pundamilia nyererei | reverse complement strand
GTTGCTGTCACTGAATTAAATAAGAACTGTTTTTGATTCGAAATATTAAAATTACTATATATGTGCCACAGTGAGCTTTATATATTTACTAGGTATGTGTGTTTTTAAAGGGATGCCAAATGCTGTAATTTTTCTGTAAAGCAAATTTACCTTGCCTTTGGGTATAAATAAAGTTACCTTGACCTTCATCCCCAAACACCTGTCAGCACTCATGACGCATTTACAAGTTCAACCCATCTTTCTTTATGGCGAACTGAGAATACATCCGGTCTGATTTAACTGTTGTGTTTGCTGGTCATATTTGTGTCTTAGGATTTATTTATCTAGGCTTTGATTCTTACAATTAATACAATGAAAGTCAAGATAACATTTCATGAAAAATACATATTTGACATTTGAACTAATATTAATAACTATATATTATTAATATTAATAAAATTTGAACTAATATCCACAATGAAGACTATGTTAAATCATGAGACTCTCCATAAATGCATGTGCCACCAGGACACCCAGGTCCACAACTGTGTAATTGTTTCATCTGATCTGCAGCCGTATGTTCTGGACACTCAGGTGAAGAGACGAGCCGAGCTATCACCTGATCACCACCTGGTGATAAGTTGGATCAGGTGGCAGCGGAGGATGCTGGACAGACCTGGCAAACCTTCAGTAAATGTATTGTGAAGGTGAGCTGAGGGCGCCTGACAGAGGCCCCAGTTCGTGAGATCTTTAACTCCCACCTCAGGCAGAACTTCAAGAGCATTCCAAGGAACATTAGGGAAAACTGAGTAGGAAAGGGTGGAAGAACTGTTTTACTACACTGAGTGTGCAAAGAACAACATTTTGCTAACTCAACACTGTATGAAAATATAAAAAAGTTAAACATATTAAATAGAGACAGAATAAAAGCACCCACCACTAAGGGATGGTTCAGGATCACCTGAAGGTTTAATGCCTCTAAAGTAGAGAGGGTGTCTTTCTCCCAAATCTAAACTATGAGATTGCTCTACAGCAGAGGGGGCTGATAGCTTAGAGCTCTGCCTCCCATTCTACTTTTGAAAACGCTAAATATTCTCTTCATATATAAATAGTTCTTTAACTACTTCAACAGAAACTGTTGTTTTCCTATGTGACACGGTAATTACAACATGTGTTGCACCTATTTCCTTTTCTGTGACCATCCCTTAAAGATTCTTGTTCCATGAAAAGGACGTGGTACTTGATTATAAATAAAAGGGCTCACATTTCTAAACATAAGGGTTTGCATGTAAAGGAAAACTGACAGTCAGCACTTTAACACTCTTGGAAAGTTGTAGATATTTACCTTCAGTTTCAGAAGGACATGTCCCTTCTCAGCAGGGAGTGTAAGGAGTGACTGAATGTGACTTTGGGTCAATGCAGAAGACATTGTCATCTTTTGCATATGCATGTGCTTCTGGAAGCCCATATGCCTGCACCCGATTTTAACAATTCAAATCAGCTCTGCTAACACAGTAGCCCTGCCATGACAGAGCAACACACTGACTCAGTTATAACACAATCACACACTGCAAGAAGGACAACCACCATCTATTAACGTTGTTTTCCCACACATGTTCATTGTTCTGGAGTTAAAATGTAGTGTAAAAGTTTTAACAACGAATTAACTGACACCTGTTATTAGAAATATTCTCAAACTATAACTTGCAGTTACGTAAACTACGAAATAATCAGTATGATTAAAAATCTAGACATCAGAAGTTCTAACATATAACATGAAGATCGTTCCTGCCCTGTTCTTCCTGTTCTCCTTGTGTAGTTGCCTCCTACTGTTTCTACCACACTGTGCTTAGAGACACAGCAAACCTTGCAACTGTAGCTATGGACTTCCTGATTGAACTGGACTACATGCGTGACTTTAATGGACTGCTTGTACCATCTCATGTTACCAATATCACCAAGGACATTTGCAACCATTTGTTTTAATAAACAGTGCATTCCCCTCTGACCTCTGGCATGCACAAGTCATTTCCGCCCAGAAAACTGCTACTCACTGCATATTTTCCTTTTTCTGACCAATCTCTATAAACCTTAGAGATGGGTGTGCAGCCTATCCTGCACCAACAACCTTTTCTGTCCACTGAACATTAGTCTGAGAGTAACACTGAAACATGTGCACATACATGACATCAACAGTGAACAGGTGTCAAATGAAGATATTGTCTTAGCTGAGGACCTAAGCTGCTTCAGGTTTTAATACTGGATCTTTTTCCTGCATGGCTGAGATGGTTTGGACATGTGTGGAGAAGGGACGGTGGATGTGTTAGAAAATGATGTTGAATATGGAGCTGCCAGGTAAGAGGAAAAGAGGAAGATCACAGACAACATTAAGAAATGTGGTGTCTGATCTGGTGGGACAAGCACCCCAATGCAGCAAGTCTAGATCGGCTCTTGTTTTGAACTAACCCTAATCTGACCCTATGAGTATTACCCAGCAGGTAATGCAGAGTTAATAGAGCCAATGGATGGGTGAGGGGACTCGCCCAGTTCTAATTATCTCTCTCTCCCAGGTGTCTACCCAGCCTGCTCTAATAAAAGCCGGGAACCTGAGTAGCCTTGCAAGCCCAGTATCTATCACCCACACCTGTTTCTGTAGCTCCCCCCTAGATCGGGGCACCTGGTAATAACTGGGTTAAAGTTAGGGGCCTGGCCAATCGGCCCCAGGCCTCTGTTCATTTTAATGGACTAGAGTAACCTGGACCAGCTATTCACACTAAAATGGATTAATACTCTGTTGTTACCTTTAGTGTTTCACAAAGGGTTAAAAAGTAAATGTCCACAATTTAGACTTTAACTGTAAGAAATTTAGTAGGAGCAAAGCAAAAACAGAATGCAATAACAACACTACTACTACTACTACAACTAATAATAATAATAATTATAACAAAAATCAATTCACCTAAAATATACTTTGTAATCTTTGGAAGGAGAAAGGAGAAGGAGAGCATGTACAGGGCTGTTGTGACAATTTCAACACAATTCAACTTTATTTACATAGCACCAAAATCAAAAGGAAAGTTGCCTCAATGGGTTTTATATTGTAAAGACCCTACAGCAACAGAGAGAAACCCCAACAGTCAAAAGACTCCCTTTGTGTAAGCACCTGGTGACAATGGGAAGGAAAAACTCTCTTTTAACAGGAAAAAATTTCCAGGAGAACCAGCCTCAGGGATGGGTGGCCATCTGGCCCAACCAATTTTCGAGTGAGGGTAGGAAGACAAGGCCAAACACACACTGTGGAAGAGGGTCAGCGATTAATAAGATCAAGTAAATAAATTCAGAATGGTGTATACTAGCGGTGCAACGGATCAAAAATCTCACGGTTCGGATCAGATCACGGTTTTAAGTCACGGATCGGATCAATTTTCAGATCCTTAAAAATAGAAAAAAAAGACAAAATTTCAACTCGCCATTTACTTATTTAAGTATTTTTTTGCCTATTAAAAAACATTCAACTGAAGACTCATTCCACACACTTATATAAAAACAAATTAAGGTGCAATATGGACATTATGGACCATGTTGGGCAGCCTCTGCATCCTCTGCACACGGCCATCAACAAGAGGAGTCTGTTCAGTGACAGGTTGCTTCGCCCAAAGTCAAGGACCAGCAGACTTAAAATGTCCCACACGCCATCAAACTGTTTAACTCCTCTCTGGAGGGGAGAGGGAGGGGAAACAGGGACAAAGGAGGGGGAACAAGTAGCTGTAGTGCCTCTTCACTGTGCAATAGTTTTTGTTAATATCCAACGGTGTAATAGACTCACAATACTTGAAATGTGCCGTTCCCTTGTATTCTTATTCCTATTTATTCTATTTATCCCTTTTGTATTCTCTGTATTTATAAATGCATATGTGGTATATTTCTGCTCACATTCTGTAACTTCTGTCGGTGCTGTGCTACTGGAAACTGAATTTCCTGGAGGAACCCACGCGAGGGATGAATAAAGTTTCATCTAATCTAATGTAATCTATAGGGCAGTGCAGGGCTTTGTATCTACCACTCCGCTGTGATATAACGAGCGGTCACGGTCACGTGGCTTTCCGTTGCCCTGGAGGTCGTAGTTGGGCAACAGAAGATGCCTAGGACAGTTCAGCCATAACTTTAAACTTCTCCTGCTCATACATGCTTGGAACGATCTTGTCACTGAAGCGGACGCGCAACGAGATATCATAGCGTGGCTCAAGCACGTTCATCATAGTTTAAACCCCTTGTTTTTCACAACAGAATACGGCCTCCCATCTGCAGCTAAACACCCAGTAGCTTCTGTAATAGCTTTAGCCCGGTCGGACTGGGCACCAAAGGGCTGCTTAAATGCCGCAAACTCCTCTGCTCCTCCACTTGGACCTCTAGCGCTGACCATAGCTATCGCTTGACAGACCCACCACGCCACCATACAGATACTTTTTTTTCTTTTTCTTCGGATCACGTGCGTGCCGAACCGTGGAGTTGATCCGATATTGGTTCGGATATCGGATCAACCATGATCCGTTGCACCACTAGTGTATACACAATACATGGTGAATGAAAAAGGTGTGCGAAGAAATACTCAGTGGATTATGGGAAGTGCCCAGCAGCCTAAGTCTATTGCAGCATAGCTAAGGGAGGATTCAGGGTCACCTGATCCAGCACTAACTATATGAAAGAAAAGTTTGAAGCCCAATCTTAAAAGTAGAGATAGTGTCTGTTTCCCAGATTTCATAGAAGACTTTTAAAAGTTTACTCAAACATTTCTCCACCGGGCCTACACACAGAATCTCCCACTGTCTGCTTTTGACTGTATCTGTGGCTCTAACTGGCACATTCACTGAGCAGTAAAACGTCTTCTTTGTTGGCCTGAAGCCTGCAGCTGTACTGCATGCTTGGTTGCACCAGCCTATAAGAGGGGGCTTTCCCCATGCACTGCAGGGAAAAAAGCTTTTGTCACTGAGACAGAAAGATTCATTGTAACAAATAGAATACAAAACCCCCCCAAAACATGCGGCCATGATTTTAACATCTTTAACATCAGAGTTAGTAACACTGTGAAAAAGGATATGCTCCATTCCTGATTTTCTTTTCTTTTGTTTCTTCTTGTTTTCCATACTTTTTGTGTGATGCCGCACTTAATGTGAGCTTTCCTTAAATCAAGGTCACAGCAAGAAGGTCAGAGGTCATGACAGATCTTTATGATGAGACATAGATGTAATAGGAGCCTACACAGCACTTAGTTTGACCCAGAGCATTATCATTCCCAGCGCGTAACCGACGATTTCTCACAGTCGTCGGTATGTTACACATTGGGATGAGGACATGTTGGATCACCGCCTCTCTAAGTCCAAAAATCCTTCTCATACCACTGCTTCAGTTACAAAGAGAGGAGGGGGAGAGGTCATCACGTAGTTGGACTGCATGGAAAGGAAAACTGCAGAACTTGACAAGAAATAGTACAGCCCACGTTCAACAAATACATGTGGATTCCTCAGAAAATCTTATTATATTACTCTGTTACTGCTCCTACTAACAGTACTGTACACCAATCCATTAAAAACGTTAAAGAAGCACACCAAACTCCACACAGGCCTACTGAATATTGTTTGTATACGTGTCTATCTGCATGCAGGTGTGAGCAGTTGCCTAGCAACAGATATGAAAGTGTCAGAAGACAGACAACTGCTGCCAGAGCCGATGTTGGGAGGAGTTTCTAAAAGTAGAACACCTCAACAGTGGCAGACAGAGACGGGGCACGAACACACTTGTGTAACGAAGGAGTGGCAGACTCAAATTAGGAAAACAATCAGATTTTCTCACTTAACATCTTTTTATTCCTGCAGATATATAAAAAATTACTTCATGGCGTTTAAGGCTTTGAAAACCAACATAAACAAAACTAAAAATCTATACACTACAGAAATTATTTTTTTCACACATTTGTTAAATCACAAATTAACTTTGATTAACCACATAGGTCCTGTCCAAATTCACGGGCTGCATCCTCCTGAGGAACCGGCCTTCGCGGTCTACGTGGGCCGGATCCTCAGAAGGTCGGGTCACCGCTGTCTCGGTGGAGTTTAATAAACTCGGCCGTCTGCTCCGTGCTATCTAAAATATAACAGGGCACTGGAGTAAATTCTCGAGCATCTCATACTTCTGTTTAATCAGTAGTCTATTTGAAGTTTAGTCAGCTGTGTGAAAACCAAGGAGGAACCCACCCAATGTATTAATAACGTTTTATTTTATCTAATCTAATCTAATAACTTTAATCTCAGCCAAACCAATTTACTCACGAACAAATAAAACACTGAAAAATAAAATAAAATAAAATAAAATCACTTTTATTGTCACATCACATGTGCAGGTACATTGGTACAGCACATGTGAGTGAAATTCTTGTGTGCGAGCTTCACAAGCAACAGAGTTGTGCGAAATACAATAATGTAAACAAGCAAAATACAAGAATGGCTACATCTGAAACTAATAAATATATGTACAATATATAATAGTATATGCATTTCTGGATGTGCATACTAAATATTTTTTTACGTGTGTGTGTGTGTGTGTGTGTGTGTGTGTGTGTGTGTACACATATTTTACAAATTAAATAGAGTAAACAATAAATAAAATATATAAAATAAAATATACAGAGTGAGACATGTGCAAAACAGTGGCGTTACTGTACAGTATGGAGTGCATAAAAAGCCCAACAATAACATTTTAGGTTGTCTAAGTGAATTATATATTACGTTTAACCTGAGTAGCAAAAGTCTGCGGTGATCTGAAAATGATGTGCTGGGGGTTGTGCCGTTCTCGGCCGCATCAGTGACCCTCGAGCTCCCGGCTAGCTATCGAGCTGGTGGGTAACAGACGTCTCCGAAAACGTCGGCACACTTTTGCAAATATGCGATATCTTGATAAACCGAGCAGATATTTGATGTTTACACAGCTACTTTCTCACCTGAAAATATGCTAAAAGTTTATTTTGTGACCCAGAAAGATTAGTAAGAGTAATTTTAAAACTTAGTAGCGGCCGCCATTGCCGGAAACTTTTTTTTGTCTGGGCCGCGCTATGAATTCTGGGATATGGTGGGCCACAAAGGACACACCCGACCCATCCTTCAAATTCGGGGAAATGAAGGATGCATTTGTCGGCTGCATTCGGAGGAGTCTACGAATTTGGACAGCCTTCGGCGCGTCGCTGTGACGTAATCGGTCTACAAATGCGTCCTCAGGAGGAAGCAGCCCATGAATTTGGACGCGACCATAATTTGGAAACACCCAGGCCTGACCTGTTGAATCAAGGAATACATTCTGACAAAGTCAGGTGGTTCCCTCAAAAAGCACAAAAAGCAAAACACATCCCGCTATGATCTAAAGAAACGAAAGAACAGAGGAGAAACAAAGTCACTGACATCTGGAATGCCATTTAGGTTTGGGGATTCGAGCGAACCAGCACGATAGTTATTATCTGACAATGGAGAAAATGTGGAATAGTGTTGAATCTTCCCAGGAGTCGTTGTCCTAAAAACAAAGAGCTCAAATAGCAAATCAACAGCTCCTCCAGGAGCTCACAAAAGAACCAAAACAACATCCAAGGGCCTCAGTCTCAGTTAAGCAGTCACAGTCATCGTTCACGATTCAGCAAGAAGAAAGAGACTGGGATATTGACAGAATTCCAAGGTGAAAACCATTGCTGTCGCACATTTGAATCAAGAAAAAAAATCTTGATAATCTCTAAGACGTTTGGGAAAATTGTCTGTGGACTGAAAAGACAACAGCAGCTTTTTGAAAGTTTGAATCCCATTCTATCAGGAATAAAATGACCACAGCATATCATAAAAGAACATTACACTAAGAGTCAAACATGGTGGTGGTAGCATGATGATTTGGGACAGGGCCTAAACAACTAGCCATAAGTGATGGAACCATGAATTCTGCTCTCTACCAGAAACTCCTCAAAGACTTACGCGTGCTTGGGTTATACAGCAGGAGCATGAACACATCACACCAGCGAATCCACCTCTTAAAGGCTTTGGAGTTGCCTAGACATGACCTTAAACAAGTTGTATTGAAAACCCTCAAATGTGGCAGAAATAAAACAATGTCCAGTGACTGCAAATGCTTGACTGCAGTTCGTGCTGCCAAGAGTGGCACAATCACTTAAGGGACCATTGCTTTTTCACATAGGGCCAGGTAGTCCTGGGTAGTTTTTTTCACTTAACAAAAAAATCATTGCATTTTTTATTTACTCAGGTTATCTTTGTCTATCATGAAACTTTGTTTGATGATCTGAAACAAATGTGCACAAAGAAAAGAGAAAATAAATATTTTAATAAAAAAAAAATAGGAAGGGGGCAAATACTTTCTTTTCATAGCACTGTATCATTGTCTCTCAGTCTTGCTGTTACTTACGAGGCAACATGGCACCCACAATGGAAAAAATAGGTTTAAAAGTTAACAATTAAGAAACAAAAAATCCATCACAAGGTTCTCAAAAGGCAAAAACAAAGGCAATTGTGTGTAATCCTCTTCAGCAAAAACAACCCTGGTCTCAGCATGGCAGAGAAACAAAAAAGCTCATTACTTTGTGTGACAAAGTACAAGAGTCCTACCTTGCAGCCCTCGCAGGCACTGACACCATAGTGGTATCCAGAGGATTTGTCCTGGCAGACGAAGCAGGGCTTGTACACCCTAGGAGGGGGTGGTGGGGATGGTGGGCTGGGGACAAGTTCCTCAGAACTGGTGCTCTGTGTTTCGATGGCTGCAGGGATTGCAAACAAAAAGAAGGAGATGAAGAAGGTTGTTCTGCTAAAATAACTAAAATAATTGAACAATTTGGAACTAGAAAAGAACTTTAAATTTTAACCTACAAGAAACTAAACTGGTCTCACTACAATTAGGTTCTTTGCCTACAGAGAGAAAACATTAGCCACAAATCCCACATATAAACTTTTATACATCACATTCTGCTTTCGAGTATTTCTCATGATTAGTTTGTCTGTGTTGCTTGGTCAAAATGCTTAATGCATTTCCAGGGATGGTTCATTTTCATTTAAATTACCTTGTCAGCCAAGTCTTTGATCTAGAAAATATAACCATTTATCAAATTGCTTGTTGAAGTATAACCAAATGAAGTTATTTGAAATGATTTTGGTGATACAACTGATTAAAAGTCACTATTGTTTTAGAATAAAAAACTAATTGTCTACTACAATAAGAAATAGGCACTGCTCGTATTTGTACTTAATTTCTTATAAGTTACTGAAGCTCATATTCATGAATATCTTTCCAACCAACGTGCGTATGTGAACAGAAACTTACTAACTGATACATGATGTTCACTGTGTACTGAAAACCAGGACTAAAACGGGTTACAAGGATTTACAACCAGAATAGTGAAAAAATAGGAAGTTCTTTTGGTTTAATCCAAGTTAAATTTCCCATTTTATTTTAGTCAAACTTGAATCCACCAAACAGACACTTGTTAACAAATTCCTCTTATTACAATTAACAAACAGCATAGGCCTTTCTTGGAAACATCCATCTAATTTACTCCAAAATATTATTTCATTTTCAGATAATTATGAAGGAGGGTCCAGTAAATTAGCTGAGCACACACAGAAAAGAGATGGCTATAAAATAAATGTTGAGCATTAATCATTAAACAGCAGTGTTTATGGGAGATGTGCATGTAACATGCAGATAAAATACCACTAACAATGCTACAAGAGAGAATTTAGCACCATCAATAAAAATGCACCAAAACCATGATAATTGTAGAGACCAAGCAGCTGTCCACACACATACACAACCTTTCTACATAGAACTGGGAAGCATTCCATCCAGCAGATAAGATTACATTCTTCCGTAGTTCATCAGGGTAAACCCAATTACCAATCTTGAGAGACCAGCTCTTATAATTACTGGACCCTTGTATGGAATTCCCTGGTGATTTAATCTGATCTTCCATCACACTCACCGTTTACTTACAAATTACAAGGTTATTCCAAATTATACAATTTGGGGTATTTATATTTAGCTGTACTCTTGACTATTTATATTTGGGCATTTTACTATTACTTTGTTCAATTCAATTGCATTTTTATAGTGCCAATGTACAATGCACTTCCAACTTGGTAAGGACAGAGAGACAAGCACTGATTTTCATTTCATTGCTTCCAATGCTCCAGATGGTTTCCCTGTGAAGCTGGCAGAGAGCAGGTTAAAACATTTGCACATAAAGCAGATGTTCGTTGAGACAATCTGCTGGAGATGAGCCAGTGGTCTGACACACAAAGCCACTTGATAAAGGAGGATCAAGAAAACAGGCACTTGTGCATGCTCTTATATATTTACAGTATGAGTTAAAGACCAGCCTGGGTTGGAAATTATTTAAGGAAGAATTTTGAACTTTCTATCTCCATTTTTTTGCAAAATTCGCTCATATAACCAAACCACAGATAATACATATAGATACTTGGAATAATGCATTAATGCAGTTGTCTTACATACATCATTCTACTGTGTGGCAGCATGTCTACACAAGTTATAACTAGTCATACTACGCTGAACAATTTTTTTGCTGATTTTCAGGTGGTCTATTTTGTCGAAATCTCTAGATACTTGTACTTACATGATATGAGAATATCAGACAGAATAAATTGTAATAATGTTGTCTGTTCAGCACAATGTGTGTGTCTTGTGTAACAAATCACCAGCCCATAACAGGTGCTATTGACATTATTACCAGATTTCGGTAACAAAAAATCCAAATCGCACATGCACAGAAATCTAACCATAGATGTCCATAAGTTTTGTGTATTAATAAGAAATAAAACAGGGGAAAACTATTGAACACATGAAGAAGGCAAGGTGCAAAAAGGTATGGACAGTCATGACACCAGCAGAAATCTATCAGTAATTAGAAAGCAGTCATGCAAATTAATATCAGCTGGTTCAGTCCCAACTGATGGCCAATAAAAACGTGTCATTACCAACATGTCACACAAGAAACATCTCATGATGGGTAAAAACAATGAGCTCTCTCAAGACCTTCATAACCTTATTGTTGCAAAAACTACTGATGCCACTGGCTCCTGTGAGCACTGTTGGGGCCATAATCTGGAAGTGGAAAGATCATCATTTCACCATAAACCACAATTAGATGCCCCCCGCAAGATTTTAGACAGAGGAGTATAAAGAATTATCAGAACAGTTGAAAATTGGGCCACAACCACACCTGATGCATGCAAAGTTTCTTCACGTATCTTGAAGCTGTCCCCACCAACACAAAGTATTAAATATATTTCAGTAAGCATGTTAAAGACTATTTCCCTATGTCATTTCTCATAACTTAACCCATGGACATCCATGTTTTGATTTCATTGCATCTGTGGATTGGATAGATTGTTACCAACAGCTGAGAATTTCATTTCATTTGTAACTTATAAGACTCATATGTTCAATTCGACTGCATTTTTATAGTGTAATTGAATTGAGTTGCACCCGTGGGGTTGCAGAGGGTGTCTGCCGTTTGAGACCTTGGATGAGTAGCGATAGCTGAGGCGATGAAATGGTCAAGCAAGGCGAACCTGTGAGTGTTTTGGCAAAGAAATTGATGCCACCCAGAAATCGGAATGCAAAAGATACAAACCTAGACGTGATTGCAATGTCAAATAACGGGAAGGGAAGATTGAAGTGATTGTGGAAGAAACGGAACATGTTCCAAGTTGCTTGCGGCAAGACTATTGATTATAGCTTCTTGGGAGAGGTCGATGAGCTCTGTGATGCTAGGGTTTAGATCACGCATTTTGTGGCTGAAAATGGAGAACTAGTGTCAGAGCTGCCTCTGCATAAGAGCCCAAGGCTGGTGGGTGACTGACAGCCATGCATGAGCAGATGCATGAGGGGCATGATGGAAGGGGAATTGCTTTGGCCTTTGTTGATTATGTGAGCTACAGTGAGGTTGTCTGAGTGAATGAGGATGGATCTTTTTGACCATTTGTGGCCCCACAGTAAGGCCGAGATGACCACTGGGTAGATTTCGAAAACAGCTGAGGAAAGCAGGAACCATTCCTGGATATAGTGGCAGAACTCAGGAGGCCATGCTGAAGTGAACCATCTTCTGCCATAATAACCCCCAAAGCTGGCAGAAGGGGCAGCATCTGTGTAAAGCTGAATGTCATAAAAGAAAGAAATGCCAGTGCAGTTAGCAAGGAGAAGTTGCCAGAGTCGCAGTTTGGCTTTGGAAGAGTTTTCTAGCGTGATAGTGCTGCGGAGTGATGGTTTAGATGCTGCAAGTGAAAGCAAGTGAGAGATAAAAGAGCGGTCTTGAGGAATTATCCATAGTGCAAAGTTTAAGTAAGGGAGGCTAGCTGTCATTTGGAACATGTGGCAACGAGGAGAAAGTTTTGAAGGACAAAAGTGATTTTCAAGAGTTTTCAAGAGTTTTTCAATAGGCCCTCTTTTTTTCTGAAATTGGAACGCCAAGTTCGGAGAAGACTCATGAGCTGGCGGTGACATGGAAGGGGATATGACTAGGAAATTGTCAAGAAGATGAACTAAAAATGGCAGCTTATGGTTGTAGAAAAGGAACTAACATAGAGCTTCAGAGAGTGAGTCAAACAGCTTGGGGCTGCTTTTGCAACCAAAGGTTAGCCTGACGGCGAAATAATAGACATCCCTCCACTTGACTCCGAACAGGCACCTGAAGTCAGGGTGAATTGGCAGGCATTTTAAAAGCCATGCACCTCTGCCAGAGATCTTAACAAGGGAAATGGCATGGTTCACTGTAGAGTATTTAAGAGAATAATCATCGCTGGGAACAAGGCTATTTATGCACGCAATATGACTACCATGAAGCACAGATAACTCAACGATTTTGCGCTTTTTGCCTGAATAATTTCTGTTGTGATGTCAAGTGGGCTGATGCAAAAGAGGGGAAAAGGCGGTTTAGAAAAGGGTCCAATCATGAAACCCTCCCTAACTTCTTTGGCTGTCAACTGGAGGTTTCTACAGGTACAAGAAACTGATGGCTGGGTGACAATGCCTGAGTGGAAACCTTCTGAAAAACCTTTGAATAAAAAGTTGACGAAGTCTGGGTTAGGGTGATTTTTTAAGGCTTCTTTTGATCTTGGATTCTGAATGCGTGTCGAAACGGGTAAAGCTAGTCATTGCTTGGGGGGCATGCTGAGCGGGAATTGCCGCCGTTGTAACAGGAGCAGGAGTGGAGATAGCGGCACTAACACCTGAGGCAACCAGAATCGTTGAAATTATTGCAAATGGTGCGGCCTCCTGGATGCATGACGGGTCTGCCCTTCCTATCTGTACCTTGTGGCAAAGGCATACTAGGAATGGATTCTGTGTGTTTTGAAATTTCTGGTGTACATATTGGGGCCAAGCGGTTAAGAGCGGATGTGCGGCTTATGGGCTGTGAATTATTTTGGGCTCAAACGATACAGGATGATACAGGAGCACCGCATATCTTGCAGGAAAGACAAAAACGGGCAGCGAAGATGTGACCAGAGTTCCTGGTTGAGACTGCCCCTGAATGTGTCCTGATCAAACTGTTGTAAGCAAACTGCTGCATGAGAAGCGAACTGGATGTGGTACTAGTTAAAGCCGGTGCCGCCGAATCATAGGGTGAGATCAAGTATTATAGTCAAGTACGTATCGAGCTCTTGTGTTTGGAAGGGGAAAGCGGTGCAGAGAACACCTCTGTATAGTGAAAAGGCGAAAGCAAACTCAAGCGCAGTGAGCTCCTTTGCCCGAGATGGGGCCGCACCTGATGATGGGACCGTCGTGGCTGTCGATCAACCTGGGTGGAGTGGGCTGGTTGAGTGGTAGTAGAATGACGTCAGCTAGATCTATATATTTACCAGCAACGATTTGTTGGCGAAGGTGAGCAGATACTGGGGAAGGTTTTGGAGCTGGTGGGCTGGGAAGAGGAATTGCAGAGGGAGGTGAAGAGGCCAGCGAAAACTGAGCAATATTAGTTTGAAAAGAGGGGTCCTGGGCTAAAAAACTTGGCCATGTGCTGCTTGGAGCTGCTCTGACGGAAGGAGGAAAAAGAACTGGGTTAGGAGGAGATATAGTTGGATACCTGGTAGTAGGAATGTAGGCTGAAATATTGTAAAGAGAAGCCGAGGTGAGAAGAACTTGCAACCCGGTGCCAGGAGGGTTTGCTGCAGTGATTAATAATAATAATAATGATAATGATAATAATAATAATAACAATAATAATACATTTTATTTAAGAAAGCGCCTTTCAAAACACTCAAGGACACTGTACACAAGCGATCACAACAACAAACATAACAATTTACAAAAAAAAGGATAAAACATTGAGCAAATAAATAAAATAAATTAAAGTAGCAGGATGGAAAAGTTTCCGTGAAATAGGCTATTGTGAATAGGTGAGTTTTGAGTCTTAAAAAGAGGGAAGGAAGTGATGTTTCTTATCTCAGGAGGAAGGGAGTTCCAAAGACGGGAGGCAGAGCAACAGAAAGCCCTGAGAGAAAAAATTCAAACGTACAGCTCTGCTGTCACTTCCAACATAAATGAGGACAGAAAACTAAACAGCAGTGACGTTTGTAGGGTTACTGAAGTTGGACTAGCTGGTATATAATGATGTGCTACTTGATCGCTAGCTACACAGCTAAGTTAGCATAACATAAGGCGGTCGTGGCTCAAAGAGTTGGCAGTTCGCCTTGTAACCGGAAGGTTGCTGGTTCGAGCCCCGGCGCGGACTCTCTTGTGTCCTTGGGCAAGACACTTCACCTACCGCCTACTTAGATAGATTATGTATGTTATACATACATCAAGTAATAAATGTTTAAGTAATTTTACTTTTTCAGCACATTGTATTGAATTATAACGTTTTACTCTTACATAGTTCAGTCTGTTGTTGTGACTTAAACTATGGAAGCAGCATTCTACACAACAACAGTTCCCTATATAACAACCACAGTGTAATATTCTGTATCAAACACTTAATAACTGAAACAAGGTGTTCGCATCAGGTGAGGGCTACTGAAGCACAGAATTAATGTGCCTTAGCCTTCACCAGGCGGTACAGCACACTTCAACATACATCTAGAGGAAAAATACTTTGGTGCATTTGTGATGGCTGGGCGATTACACACTGAAGAGAGGCAGCCACAACAATTTAGCCCTGCTACCTATTTGAAACTCATGGCTGCTTCTAAGAGGCAGTGTGACCACCTGCAGACAGATGGGACGTATAAACATAGATGCATTACACCCCTCATTACATGTATGTGTGGAGGTGTGGTCATCAGTTAGCTACATGGGCATCAGTTGCGGGGGAGCCTTTTTCCATTTTCTGCGTGATTAAACTTTGAGTCGGCTTCTCTGCATGTTAACATACATAGAAAGCTCAGAGAAATAAAGGCCATTGACAGACAAGTGGGCACAGCTAGTGTGGCTTACGAACAGGGAGAGAAAAATGAGCGACTCCTCAACCCTTACCCTCTGGCTGAACCTGCCGGTTGGGTAAAAAAGCGCAGGCTCCCTGCTGGAGTCTGCGAGATGAATAAGGGGAGGGACTGTGATTGGCTATCTATGAGAACTGTGGTTAGTGACACCAGAGAATGCTGATATGAACACACACTGCCTTTTACAACCAGCCAGTAAGAGAACATGCTGACTGAGAAGTTCTTCTCTCTTGGAATGGAGAACTGACACCATATACCTCCCCCTTAAAGAAATTAAAATAATTCAGAATAGGGCTGCAACCATTCACCAAGTAATTTGAAAAAGAATTATAAAAAATCTTCACATTTTTTTGCTTCAATGCTTTTTTTATCGCACAGTGCCATAGTGCACCGTCGTCACCATGTAAGCGGGAGCGTTTAACCCACATTCGTGACTAAAAATAGACCTGCACCACAACAGTGTGTGAATAATACGTTTGACAACATTAAACCCAGCAACCCCCAGTTTTTCAACAAAAAGACTGATAACACAATAGCTCCACTGGAGCTGACGCTGCCACAGTTTAAGGCAGGGTTGTCAAACTCATTTTACACGGCGGGCCACATGCAGCACACTTTGATATTAGTGGGCCGGAGCAGTGACACTCCCCTTTGTGTCACTGTAAAGGATATTTACATACATTTATACATAATATATAATTATATAATATTAATATATTAAACTATTTTTCTACATGATGAAGAAAAAGCTGCTGTGACAAAGAAAGAAAAACTGAAAAGAAAAAACTAAAATTTCTATAGCAGAAGGTGAAAAAAGAAACTTTTCTGTCATATATTTATTGTTTAATGAACGGCCATAAGGGAGGTTTTTATCAGTAGGAAAAGCTGTAAAGTTTATGAAAATACAGTTAAAAGTCTACAAATTCTGCTTGTGTTTGTTTGTTGTGAGCAGCAGATCAAACAAGTTGAGAATTATAAATGGCTTCACTGTGAGACGTTGAGCCATGGCTCTGTGCTACATCTCTGCCATTCAAAGAATCTTTGCACATCCTTTATTTTGTGAAAGATTTCACCCTTAATGCTACATTTTATTTTTTTAGGAAACCATTTTTTTCTCCACACTACAGCCAGTTTAGAATGACCACACCTAACCATGATTATCTTTGGACTGTGGACGGAAACCTATTTACAGGGAGAGCATGTCAATTCCATACACAAAGGTTTTTAGGTTTTAATCTGGATATTCGTTCTGTGCTCTCTGCATCCTTATATCCAATTCTCTAGGATGGAAAACAAGTAGCCTGTGAAACTCTGTCCACACGGTCCACAAAACAGACACATGGCAAAGAATATGAAGCAAAGCCTGTCGCTACAAACAACAGTGAAGCTTTGGAGGACAAAGCTGCTTTTATGCTGCAGAAGGGAAGGTGCGCTAAAAATGTATGTCCTAAGTAAAAATCAATTGAGTGGTACTATCATAAATCACAGGATTTAATTAAACCTGACAAAGAGATGTTTCTGTATTTGGTTTGTGTTAAGCTGTGGTGATCTTGATGTGGAGACGTAGGCATAACCTCAGTGGCTGTGGAAAGGAAGCTCACTCTTAATACTGACACTCCTCTGTATGGGAGTGTGTTTTTGTTCAGGTTTTCACAAAGTGTGCACCACATTAGAAGCAGCTTTGCATGGCCTTACAATGTGTGCCAGAGGGAGCAAGGTTAAGAAGAGCTTAAAATACTCAAAGCATTTAAGCTAATTTAAGGGGTCAGTGTCAGTACTGGTTGACCTGTCCAGGGTGTACCCTGCCTCTCGCCCTATGATAGCTGGGATAGGCTCCAGCCCTCCTGCAACCCTGACAATGTTAAGTGGAAGAGGATGGATGGATGTCAGTACTGGTCAGTACTGGTAGCATGAGGGAATATATTACATATTTTACTCACACATATATGTGTGTGTGTGTGTGTGTGTGTGTG
>NW_005187633.1:733191-744635 GCF_000239375.1 Pundamilia nyererei | reverse complement strand
CATCAGATCTCAATGGGAAAAGATTATGCTGGATGTCTGTGCTAATATGAGCATGGTATCGATACCATTACATAGTAATGTGTTAGGAACAAAAGAATGCCACATCTTTTGATGGAAGTAAAAATCAACCTCGAGTGCTGAATTCAAAAGACCAAAAGTCAAAGGCAAAAACTGATGTGAGAGACTAGTCCATTCTGCACTCTTCTGTCCACTCTTACTTAGTAGTTTGTATGGCCTCCACATGCTTGTATGTCTGCCCAACAACATCAGGGCATGCTCCTAATGAGATGACGGATAATGGGGATCTCTTCCCAGATCTGGACCAGGGCATTTCTGAGCTCCTGGACAATCTGAGGTGTAACCTGGCAGCATCAAATGGACGGAAAAATTATGTTCCGATCTGTTCTATCGGATTTAGGTCAGGTCAGTGTGGGGGCAGGTCAGTGGTATCAGTTCCTTCATCCTCCAGGAACTGCCTGCATACTCTCCCCACATGAGGCATCGTCTTGAATCAGGAAGACTCCAGGACCCATTTTGGAAGCGTAGGATATGACCGCAGAGCCAAGGATTTCACCCCAATACCTAAAGGCAGTCAGGGTGCCATTGTGCAGCCCAGGGGTGCCCAATCCCAGTCCTCAAGAGTCCTGCAGCTTTTAGATGCATCCCTACTCCAACACAGCTGAATCAAATGATTGGATTACCTCTTCAGCGTGCCATCAAGTTTGGCAAAGGCCTGATAACAAGCCAATCATTTGATTCAGGTGTGACGGAACAAGGATGCATCTAAAAGCTGCAGGATGGTAGCTCTCGAGGACTGGGATTGGGCATCCCTGGTCTAGCCTGTACAGGTCTGTGTCTCACACCTCCCAGTTTTGGTATCCTATGGCAAATTCCAATTGGGCTATGGTGCCAGGCAGTGAGCACAAAGCCCACTACAGGAGTTAGGACCACCAGACCACCCTCATAGAGTCTGTTTCTGATTGTTTAGTTAAAGACACATACACAGGTGGCCTTAATGTGCCATCCTGGACACGTTGGACTACCTGTGGAACCTCTGCAGGGTTCATTTATTGCCTCGCGCTGCTCGTAGGGTCACTGACCCCAGCCAAATGCAAAATAATGAAAAAACAGAAAAGATAAAGAGTGAAAATGTTTGTTCTGTTCTTAATTTCATTCAAGCTTCAACTGATTTATATCCGCTACTATATCTCAGAAGTGTGTGTGTGTGTGTGTGTGTGTGTGTGTGTGTGTGTGTGTGTGTGTGTGTGTTATTGTTATTCAGCAATCATTCTGATAAAAGAATAATTGTTTTACTTTACAACCAAACATTTCACTGTTTGCCCGTCAGCTTCAGAAAACTGTACGATTATATTAGAAAATCAACGTTTATTTTTTTGGAAATCAAAAATCATGAAAAATCAAATAAACACACAACTGTGAAAAATTATGAAACTATCACTGGGACCCTAATAAGAAGGTCTGTGACGGTGTGTTAAGAGCAGACTGAAAAACTTTCAGTATATTTTCAATAATGTATTTTAATGTATTTTTCAGGTTTGTACATTCAAATTCTGTCGTACACAGTACAACATGTAGTGAAACGTTATTGCTGTACAATATCCGACCATTAAACTACAGTAAAGAAATTTACAAAATTTACATTTTAACAGTTTACAGTAAAAAAAAGGTCTAACAGATTTGAAGAATAAATTAGGAATTTAACCTAAGAACTAAGCTAAATTATAAGATAAAAAATAGAATATGCAAATAAAATATTTAAGAAATAAATTATAAGAAGTGTGCAAATAAACAGTGCGTGTGCAGTGACATGATGCATGACAGTTCAGAGTATCCCTGGGTCAAGACCCGAATAGCCTGAGGGAAGAAGCTCGTCCTCATTCTCTCTGTTTTGGCCTTAAGAGAGTGGAAGCATTTGCCAGACCTCAACATTGAGAAGAGGCCATTGTTGGGATGGGAGAGGTCCATATATAGTGTTTTGTAGTAGCCTAAAACATGTATATTTTCCACTTCTGCAAATATACTTTCAGAAGGAGAAATTCTAATGTATAGTCAAGTAATTAATGACAAAGGGAAAACTCCTCTAAAACTCTAATAAGACTGCAAAAGACACAACAAAAAATTCCTCATATTTTTTAACATAGTCAATAAAATTATTATCTATTGGTTTGTACTGAGGTTTCCCGTTGTTCACTCTGTTGTTTTATCCTATTTCTTTATTTTTTATTGCAGTTTTAAGCAAAACTGTCCATTTTATACATTTAAAGATGACATGAAGCTCAGGGCAGGCTATTTAAAAAGAAATTCTGTGAAAAAAATCTAATTTTCAACATCATAAACCTTTTTTAAAAGTAATAACATCTAGGATTTTTTAATTACCACTACAACATCAGCTATAGAAAGTGTGAAAATGAGTCATTCTTTATAATATGAAATCTAAAAGTTGCATGTATCAGCAGCTATGATCATTTATGAGCTCACTAATATATGATATTTATTTAAAGGCAGGTATTTTCATCAACACACAGTGTCAGCAGAGCCCAGGGCAGCCTTAATGCCACCCTAACCATTTCACTGTTGTACACAGCGTTTTATTTCGCCACGTTCACCTGTCATTTCACACAGTCAATTAGTTTGGTGGCAAGTCGTGGCCTTTCATGTCCATATCAGAGATGCTAAGGCTTAAAGACAAAAGACTCATTATTTCATAGCATGTGTCAGATCTACAATCCATACCAGGCTGTCTCTTTGGCTTTGTCTTTTCATGATAACATTTCAGCTGCTTGTTTCCAGATTATTGACATCATGTGTAGCCATTCGATAGCCCATTTCATCAGTGTAAGAGTTTCTTTCACTCTTAATTAACATCTGAACTGAACGAGGAAATGCATTAATGGTTGCTTTGTTGTCATTGCAGCTAATTAATACTCAGGAGGTTTGCATTTTCCTGGAAAAACAAACTATAAAACCGATGTTTCAGTGAACACAAGACATGCTTCTTCAAATCAAGGTCTTATTTAAACAGTAGCTTACTGGGATGTGTTAGTTAGAAGGCCTCCTGTCACCTGCACACTGGGCTTCACAGGCCAAAGTGTTACTCATGAGTTCCTCATTTTTAGCATTGCGGCTATTTCAAGTTCACTGAGATCTGACATTGAGAGATTGCACAAAAATAATGGCATATTTAAAAAATGGGGGCAGGGGAGGCTTTCCCAGTCATTTCCTTATTTCTACCTTACTTTAAAAATTAATCTGCAAACTTTTATCAAGAATAGAATTATTGATAAAAGAAACATTGCCCAGTCACCAACAGCAGTTTTACATGCCCTACAGATATTAAAATATTCACAAGCTACACTATTTTCATCAATCGATTCTTAATTTAATTTACTTAATTAACTTATTAATTAAAGTACTGAGTTCATTTTGAAGGTTCATATAAAAGATTAAGGACATTTTGCATCGTCAATGAGGAACATAAGAGTGAATTCACTCAATCACAGAACCATAAAAAATTATGAAATGCAAAATATAACAAACAAAAAACATTCACTTTTCTATTTGAAGTAAATCAAGTGCAAAAACTGTTGTTTCAAACAAAAAGGGAACAACTGAATAGGAAATAGTAGATACATGAAATAAAGAAATAAATATGCACTGGAACAGGCCTCTGCTCTGATGACAGAGAAAATCCTCCCTGCAAGCCAGTGAGACAAAGTAAATTTACGCAATCTGTTAATTAGTAGGCTCACTGCGAATTAAGAGATCATGTAAAACTGCATCAATATAGACCAATGCTTAAAAAGTCATTTGGACTTAGTGGAAGAAAAAACACTTGGACACGGCAGAAGCCTGAATAAAATCCAGTCCATGTTGGCCTTTTGTTCAAAGCTGACAGGACGAGTTTACATGGACATATCCAAGAACTCGTGGGACTAATGCTCCTTGCTACACACACTAAGATTTACCTTTTAAAAAAAAAATTATTTTTCTAAGTAATGAAATGTCTTTACATTTACATTCTTAATGCTGACACTTTACCCGCTGGAGTAAACCTTTCACAGCACCATGCTATCATCGCTTTCTGGTTTTGCTCGTGTCTTAAATAAATAAATGGACAAAAATAAAAAAGCATATAATTGAAAAACTATACAGAATACCTGTAAATAAAAAACAATAATTCATTTAATCTTAAATACATATTTAAAACGTTTACATAGTTCTGACTGAGCACATAATGTAATAGAAAACATTTTTAAATGGGAAAATATTTAACAGGTTTAACGGCCTGATCGCTGTTTTTTTATTATTGTTATTTTATTTAGAGCAATAATTTGTAGATAACCACAAATTTATGTCAACTGGATATAAATTTTAGGAGAAAAAGCATAGCTCTTAAAGACAATCGAGTTTTCTTTGGCATGCTGATCATTTAAAGAGCCCTGACCACCAGGAACAGGTTTCTGACAGGTTAGCAGAAAATACAGTCATTACGAAAATAAGAACTAGATGTAAATTTGAGGTAAATGACACGCAGCACAGCGCTGTGGGAGTCGGCTGCTGGTTAAAGGCTTCAGCCGAAACTTTTCTGCTCTCTGGGTTTTGCCTTTGAGCAGTGACACATGAGGAGGTCGTTAACAAATTAAGATAAATCAGAGAGCAGCAACAGGGCGTCAGCCATAAACAAACACTGACAACTGCCTCATGACAACAGGCTCAGTTGTGAGTGTGATATTATATCGGCTGTTTCGAATGTCGTGCAGTAACATGCAGGCTAGTTTTGTAACAAAAATCTAAACAGATCCACAAATAACGAGTCATAATTCATATAATAATAATAATTAACACAGTGCTCATTCTCGATATAGTCCTGACTGTGGACTGTAAAATCTTACATTTATTCTTTATGTCAACAGTACACGCAACACTCTGTGCCCTTAAAGCGTCCACTTGGCCTCCTGGATACAAACTAGCACAAAATCATTCATTAGCTTTGGTCAGTTCGTGTTCCAGCAGCGAGCTGCCGCTAAAGTCAATGAAGTCCGCGCGCTCGTTTATCTGCATTAGTGTCAGAGAACGTAAGTCGCGGTTTGCCAGGCCGCCCCCTCCTGTCATGTGCAGCCCGGGGAGGGAGGTGTGGAAACACCGCCCGTGTTTACGGTCTACATTCCTCCAGCTAGGGTGCTGCTCTCTGAACTGAACTGCTGGAAGCCATCAGCATTCATTCAGTAGATCGGCTCTGCTGGGAAGCACGTGAGGCGCTCGGAGACTTTTTCTTTGTTTTTAATAATCTAAACATTTGATTTTGCTCCAAAGATGCTCCACAAATGGTCTCCCTTTGAATCTTTAATACCTTTTTTTTGGAAGATTTAATTATGCGGCAGCGTAAAACTCTCAAATAATTACCCAGCAGTTTCCATCGTGTTTACCACTGTCACTCTTGCCACCTGCAGGCCCTTTCATTAGAACTTGTTGTGAACAGATGCCGGACTCCGCCTGTATGATTATTTCAAGCTCACCTCTGCGACTCAAAGCGAAACAATAAGCACAAGAACGACAGCATGAATACGACAGAATGTGGAGAAGTTGGACCTACAGTGTGCGCTCCGGCGGTGCTGCCACTCTCTATGCGCCAGTCCGCTGATGCATGCTTTCAGAGCCTTCTCTTGCAACATGCAGGAGGACGGGCTGGAGGTGTAGAAATCCAGCATCTGTCCGGGACTTACGGTGAGCATGTCCATGCAGTCAAACATGATAAGAGGCTCTTCGTTCAACTACTCTTGTGTGTGATGGATAAAAATCGCCGACATAAGCGCAAGCAACTCCGTCGAACTCCTCTCCCCCTCCCTCCCCCTCTCCTTGGCACGGCGGATTTCGTTCCTCTTCTTCTCCTTCGTCCCGCACTGGAATCACTAATTATTTCAGTCCGAAACGCTCCGCCGCTTTTTCTAAATCCTCATTTCTTGCACCGAGTCTACTCTCCGCCCTGCCGCGAACCTCTGAAGACTCCATAATAATAACAATAATCCGACCTGTTTTTTGGAAATCGCCCCGTCTCGCATTGGGAGCGGTGGTAAAACACGCGCGAACAGGAGAATTTGTCTCTTGTAATAATAATGTTAATAAAAAAGAACCACGGACGGCGTTTAAAAGCTCACGTTTCTTCTGCGATGACGAATGGGTTATCCACCCCCCCGCGCAACTCATTTCCAACTAGTTTTGCCACAGAGAGTGAAAGATTGAAATGCTTAATATATGCCGGTGAACTCTGTATGAACCCTTCCGAGGCGGCTGACCTTCAAATCACCCAGGCAGGCTGACATCACTGCAGCTCCGCAGCGCGGAACAAGGCGAAGTGAAGAAACGCAGGGAAAATAATACTTTCTTCAGTTGGGAAAGAAGACCCACGCAGCTGTCCCTAAAATTTGAAACGAGGTTTTTTTTATTGTCGTTATTATTATCAATTGTATTATTGTTATTGTTATTATTGTTATTAGTCATTATACAGTATCAGCACTCACATCTCTCTGGCTGTGATGGGCATATTGCTTTTTACGCACGACGCTCACTGTTGGTGAATGTTGGACCATGGGATCAGTCGTGAGGTCATATTATTTATTTGATTAGTGATAAGAACTTTATCGTCATTTTATTTATCTTTTATTTTTGAATTAAAAAAACAATACTCTATTTTGTTAATAGTAAGCGTTCTTGTTTTACATGAAAACCATGTTTTTCACTGACAACGATAAGCATATTCACAGTTGTGCGCATTAGTAAAAGATATAAAGGGCTTATAAACTAAACTGTGACCTGTGATTTGCAACATTTTAGAAAACTGCTGACTTTGTTGTTATATTGATATACTGAACATATATACACAATGTTGGTAGCATTTAATATCTGAATAATTAAATGGCTGCATTCTAAAACATGAGTTTCAGTAAGACCCAGAATACAGATTTAAGTTGCTTTGACTTAATTTTAAAATAGCAGATTAAAGCAAAAAAAAAAAAATTAATAAACTTTAGCATAATAATTTGAACCACTTTACTGAGAGTTCTTCTAAATACTCTTATTTATTTTGGCTACAGTGCAGCTGCCATTCCAAGAAATGAATTAAGTAGAACACATTTAAGCCTACAGGCTTACATGCTGAGGGAACAAATGTATTATTTCGAGAATCTTCCTTATTTAAAGTGTTCTTTGTATAGCATTTTCACACAGCATCAGTTTCTTATGATCTGTTATTGACAACAACATGATTCATCTGACTGTTGATCTTCCAGGCAGATGAATCTTTATCTGTTTTCAAACATGAAATCATATGAATAAGAGAGTCAATCAACATCAATTATTTGCCCTCTCGCACATTTAGGAATATGCATGAGGGGGAAATCTTATATACAAATCCTCAAAACAACATTAAGGGAACAGCTGCTGATGACAAACACAAAGAGAGATAAACTTCAGTTAGGAAACAAAAACCATCGTGACCACTTACTGGTAGCTTGAGATGGTACCTGAAGGTCGTTCAGGTTTGCAGGTAGGTCTTCTAAAAAGGAACAGAAGTACTTCTTTGGGCTTCATGAGGGGCATTTCATAGGGTTTGTTTTTTTTTTGAGTTGGCTGCCTTTTGTTCCAATCTTTGTTAAGATGCACTACGTCAATAATGTCTAGGTACAGGCTTTCACGAGGCCAATCCATGACTGATCGTGTTCCCATGTGTATGTTTTTCTATGCAGGTATGCTTTTACTGCACTTGCAGTGTTGGGATCACTGTAATTTGGAAAAATGAAGCTGTTCCAATACCTTTTTCTTTAGAAGGTCCCCAAAAAACCATGACGACACCTAAGGTGTGTTTTACAGATGGCTAAAACCGCTCACTGATGTACTTCTTCCCTAACCTAGACCGTACATATAAACAATAATTTGAACCCAAAATGTCCACTTTGGATTAATGAATGATTAAAACAAGTTGCAGTCCAGTACGTGTGTGGTTAGAAATAGCTCAGCCTTTTCTCCTCATTTCAATTCTCTCTTCCATTGAGACTCTTTGCTGGGATTTTACCCCCATTTCCTAAGGACATGACTTTTAGATACTGTTTATAGACATATATATGCTATAGACACTTCTTTTACTTACGCAGTTTTCTTACATTTCTTTAAGGACAAATCCCATACCACATTGAGGTTTGACAAACGTTTCAGCTGATACAGTGGGGCAAAAAAGTATTTAGTCAGCCACCGATTGTGCAAGTTCCCCCACTTAAAATGATGACAGAGGTCAGTAATTTGCACCAGAGGTACACTTCAACTGTGAGAGACAGAATGTGAAAAAAAATCCATGAATCCACATGGTAGGATTTGTAAAGAATTTATTCGTAAATCAGGGTGGAAAATAAGTATTTGGTCAATAACAAAAATACAACTCAATACTTTGTAACATAACCTTTGTTGGCAATAACAGAGGTCAAACGTTTACTATAGGTCTTTACCAGGTTTGCACACACAGTAGCTGGTATTTTGGCCCATTCCTCCATGCAGATCTTCTCGAGAGCAGTGATGTTTTGGGGCTGTCGCCGAGCAACACGGACTTTCAACTCCCGCCACAGATTTTCTATGGGGTTGAGGTCTGGAGACTGGCTAGGCCACTCCAGGACTTTCAAATGCTTCTTACGGAGCCACTCCTTTGTTGCCCGGGCGGTGCGTTTTGGATCATTGTCATGTTGGAAGACCCAGCCTCGTTTCATCTTCAAAGTTCTCACTGATGGAAGGAGGTTTTGGCTCAAAATCTCACGATACATGGCCCCATTCATTCTGTCCTTAACACGGATCAGTCGTCCTGTCCCCTTGGCAGAAAAACAGCCCCATAGCATGATGTTTCCACCCCCATGCTTCACAGTAGGTATGGTGTTCTTGGGATGCAACTCAGTATTCTTCTTCCTCCAAACACGACGAGTTGAGTTTATACCAAAAAGTTCTACTTTGGTTTCATCTGACCACATGACATTCTCCCAATCCTCTGCTGTATCATCCATGTGCTCTCTGGCAAACTTCAGACGGGCCTGGACATGCACTGGCTTCAGCAGCGGAACACGTCTGGCACTGCGGGATTTGATTCCCTGCCGTTGTAGTGTGTTACTGATGGTGACCTTTGTTACTTTGGTCCCAGCTCTCTGCAGGTCATTCACCAGGTCCCCCCGTGTGGTTCTGGGATCTTTGCTCACCGTTCTCATGATCATTTTGACCCCACGGGATGAGATCTTGCGTGGAGCCCCAGATCGTGGGAGATTATCAGTGGTCTTGTATGTCTTCCATTTTCTGATGATTGCTCCCACAGTTGATTTTTTCACACCAAGCTGCTTGCCTATTGTAGATTCACTCTTCCCAGTCTGGTGCAGGTCTACAATACTTTTCCTGGTGTCCTTCGAAAGCTCTTTGGTCTTGGCCATGGCGGAGTTTGGAGTCTGACTGTTTGAGGCTGTGGACAGGTGTCTTTTATACAGATGATGAGTTCAAACAGGTGCCATTCATACAGGTAACGAGTGGGGGACAGAAAAGCTTCTTACAGAAGACGTTACAGGTCTGTGAGAGCCAGAGATTTTCCTTGTTTGAGGTGACCAAATACTTATTTTCCACCCTGATTTACAAATAAATTCTTTACAAATCCTACCATGTGAATTCATGGATTTTTTTTTCACATTCTGTCTCTCACAGTTGAAGTGTACCTCTGGTGCAAATTACTGACCTCTGTCATCATTTTAAGTGGGGGAACTTGCACAATCGGTGGCTGACTAAATACTTTTTTGCCCCACTGTAGCTCTGTGGGAATCACCTCGTTGGTTCAAAGATACAATTGTATGTCTTTCAAACCTTGACATTTTTGGAAATTTGTAAATTCAACTAAAGAAATGAGAACAGATTTTGTGTTTTTGCGACCAGACTAAAGATAGACTTGGTTTTGTGTAGGTGTGTAGGTGTAGGTACAACACTAGTTTATTCACCTAGTGAGGTGCCTTTTGATGTTTTAATGATTTATAGATCAAAGTTAAGTGGCTCAAGACTTTTACACAGTCCTGTAAATATTTTATTTTAAATAGCATCATGTGCTAATTAGACAAGAAGTGCTGCTTTCTGAACTAAGCTCAGTATATTCTATCTAATAATTACTCTCCCTGTGCCTGTGTTTGGTTTCAAATTAAGACTAAATTACTGTGATATTCTTTGCTGGCCACCAGGCTCTACATGTTCTACTGACAGACCAGGCAAACACCGAAACAATCACCTAAAACCAGAATTGTATTTTCTTGTAAATGTCTCTAATTCTTATCATCTCTGTTTTGTGGTTTGAACTCTTGGTTTACATTAGTGAATGTCAGTTTCTACAGTTGCTCTAGTAAAAAAAAGTTCTTTGATTTTTTGTGTATAAGTTTTGTCAGTATCATTCTTGTTATTGATTCCTGTGATTGTATTATTCCTGCCTTGTAGCTGTTCCACACCAGCACATTGTGATATTGTGTTATATTTGCTTGAGTTGTGTCAGAGGAAATCTTTCAGGCTGGTGCTGTGGTTGGTTCTACTGCATCATAGTAATGTCTCATGTTTAAATCTCCTGGTTGGGTTAGTTCTGGTTCTGTGTGAAAGTTTGAATGTTCTCTCAACGCCTGCTTGGGTTTCATCCAAGTTCTCTGGCTTCCTCCAAAAACACATGTAAGGTAATTGGTGATGTGAAATTTGTCATGGATGTAAAGTAGATAAAAGTGCTGTGTGAATGTACGTTTGAAAATGTGCCTTGTAGTCTGAAGCACTTTGGGTGTCAGGGCCCCCAGTGCTAAATATTCCTGTCTTCTGAGGCCTCCTTGCTCCCTGTTTCAGATTCTCTCCCAGTGGGCCTAAGCAATCTCTGCCTTTGTATTCCTTCATCTGTTTTGTTGAGCTGGTTCTCCATTAAAAATCGCCCCTGGAAAACCCTCCGCTCCACCAGCTGCTTGCCCTCCTGCCTATGATCTCCTGTGAGTAAACCAGTCCACCCCTCCTGGACCACTATTCACAAGTACACCTGAACATTAATCTTAACAACACTTGGAACTGTTATTTTATCCATGTACATTTTCGGGATTTAACACCCATCACCTCTCTCCCAGTGGACCGCCATCCCAGGCTCAGGTTCTGCCTTCTGAAGCTCACCCATCTATGCTCTCCCCTTTGTGCCCGTGTTCTCTGGCACATAGTTTCCCAGTGCAAACCATTCAGTGTTTCAAGTTCTCTACTTCTTGTGCAAAGTAAATACATTTGCACTACTCTCTAGTCTCAACTTAGTCATGCTTTAGAGTAGAGATGGCACGATACCACTTTTTTATGTCCGATACCGATACCGATATCATAAATTTGGATATCTGCCGATACCGATATGAATCCGATAT
>NW_005187633.1:718900-732055 GCF_000239375.1 Pundamilia nyererei | reverse complement strand
TGAGGTGCTTTCGTGATATTTAATGGATCGGATTACATTTTTTATTTTTCTCCGATATCCGATCCAGTAATTTAGGTCAGTATCGGACCGATACCGATACGTAATATCGGATCGGTCCATCTCTACTTTAGAGTCCACTTACCTTTGGTGCTTGCACCTTAACATAAAGGTCCAAACAGCAAGAAATTATTTTTTGAGTTGCTGGTTTCCACTGGTTTAAATAAACCAGCCAAACTGGTTTATTCCCGAATTGTCCCATTTCTAAAGCTTTGTCTAGCAGAAATATTACATACATATTTGGATGCTTAAGCCTTATTAAAATCAAGTGTCAAAAGAAGATACTCATTCATCTAAACTAACACCATTAATTTGCTACCCGACACCATACTATACCAGAGAAAACCATGAAGAGCAGAAAACGAGTCTCAAGGTTTCATCTAGATCTGACACAAGGACATTCTATCTATTCATATCACATATCTTCATCATTACAGTCATTGTGAAAGGCACCATGCAGCCTGTGAAGCCTGTATAAACAAGCAAAGTTATCTGTGGCTCTGCAGGGCATGGCCGTATCTGTAACAAACAGTCACCAGTGGTGCTTATAAAGAAATACTTTTGAGTCATATTATGGGAAATGTTCTAGTGTTTTTGCAACCATAATAAATACAAAAACCTGCAATTCTAAACATTGTTTTTATCTACAGCAAATCTCTAAACTTTATAGTTTTATAAGTCAAGATTGTTGAAAAAAAGGCGTTTGTTCTAAATGCTGATAAAATCAATTTTTCCACTTCTCTGGTATAGTTTTACTAGATAGATAGATAGATAGATAGATAGATAGATAGATAGATAGATAGATAGATAGATAGATAGATAGATCACAGAGTAAGTGAGGCAGTCTCAGAGGCAGAACCAGTTTGAGTGGTACACAGCACACAGCACACTGATCCCCACATAACTCATGAATATTGCACAGAGCCTACAGCAAAGCTGAAACAAAACCCCCTGGAACCCAGTCCCACCCCAAGCCCCTCCCCAACACACACGAGTTGACCCCTTGGAGTTCAGCAGGTGTAACACTAACTCCTGGACACACATTCACACAACCCCGGTCAGCACAAGTAATGAATACATTTGACAATCCACCTGTAATTAGAAGGTGATAATGAACCCATCCATCAAGATAAGCCACTTTTTGGCATCACTGCTCCGCAGTTCATGGCTGTTGCCAAAACTCACTCTACTGTGACTATAAGCAGTGTAGCTGATCATTTAATAAGGAAGAGTAAAGTCTGACAGCCTCAAGGGAACATGCATACAGCAGCTGATGTTTTTAGCTTCAGCACAACCAACAAGGAGAAAACTGGAGAACTTACCTGCTTCAGTGTCAGAATTACGTATAGGCACTACTTTCCAATCCTATTTTTTCTCCACAAGAAATCCTTATTTTATAAACTACTTATGAGAACTAGTCAGTTTGGTAGTCACAATTCATCCACGGGTCAAAACCCGTTCACACAGTTACATTTGTACTTAATCTATTGTTAATTTAATTGAACCTGCATGAAGCAGGAAAGTAATTTTCCACTCATGAATCGTGCCTGAGCACGATTTCAGTACATGAAATTATACCATTGAGCTTCAAACTGATACGGAGTGAAAGTAAACCAATTTGGGATTCAGCATCTTGCCCTAGGATACTTTTGCCTGTGGACTGGACAGTCGGGTCTCAGTGTAATGACCTTCCAATCGATAGACTGTCGGTATGCCTGTCTGCGTGCAGATTCTGTCAAGACTGCAGTGTGGTGACTAAGTAAGACAGAGTCAGGGTAGTCTTTACAGGTCTGCAGTTGGGATCAAAATAAACATGGTTGTGGTTGGATCCACAGATGGGGAAAGGGCTGGAAATTCAATTTTTAGAATTGTTTTGATGAAATCTCACACAGTATAGTGTTATCTGGTGCATATAGATTTTATATAATTTGTCCACGCTGGAGAAATTATATCTCTCGGCTGGCCTGGGAACCCCTTGGTGTTCAAGCTGGAGGAGGTGGCCGGGGAGGGGGAGGTCAGGGCTTCTCTGTTTAGGCCGCTGCCCCCGCGACCTGGGCCCAGTCCCAGATAAATGGAATAAGACGGATGGATGGATGATTTGTGCGGTCCAAGAAGAGCGGTGTTGTGGCAAATGTGCCAACAAAATGACTTCTAGTTACATGACTATTAGAAGTAATCAAGAGTTGGAATACTTTATATTTCCTTTTACATGGTTTGAGTTTACTTCATGTATCATGTGCTATGAAGTTCAGGACGTCTGTGTTCTGATGACTGATTGTGTTTATTTTGTTCATCTGATAAAAACAGAGAAGCTCGGGTCCAGTCCCGAAACATTTCTTGATGCACACATCAGAAACTTTTTTATGAAAGAGAGCACAAATGAACTAATGTCAAACTGCCACAGAAAAATGTATCAATGCAGCCTCACAGAGGTTACAACAGAAACTTGGCCAATAACAGGAAGTATATGCTGCTCCAAAAATTTAAGCAACACTTGAAAACACACCAGATGCCAAAGCTGGCTGTGTGGCTGACAGAGTTGGAACCAAATGCAAGACTTGGAAACAGAAGAGATAAACTAAAAGATGGCTTTATTAAACTAAAACAAAGTACAAAATTATGAGTCAAAAACAAGGAAACCAAATTTTTCTGGGCTCCTCTGGCAGCACTGTCCTATGTATGCAATAATTCTAACATGACTGTTTATTACGGATTTAAAAATCTTATTTGGTTTTCACATGTACCTATTTTCAGTGAAATCAACTTTAATAGCAGGAAATTAACTAGACAATTCTTTTCCTTCTCTCTTTTTTGCCACATTTTTCAAGTAACCCTTTATTTGACAACAGTATAATAAAACTGGAGATTCTTTTTAGTGACCACTGTATGGAAACATTCTGGACGGGCCACTGAAGACACCCCGAAAAAAGTGATGCAGCATTTTGCTGAAATATGTTTCAAGCAACTCACAATGGTAGTTTGTGTGGCTCCCACATGCTTGTATGCATGCCTGACGATGTTGGGGCATGCTCATAATGAGACAATCGAGTCTCAGTTTCTTCCATGTGTCACGGCGGGGTGCGCCGCTGTCTTTTTTGAAACAGGACCCAAAAGCAGATGTGGACGAGGAGTTGCAGGTTTAAACAGAAAGCGATCCTTTATTTGGATGATAGCAGGAGTTAAACATGGAACCCTAAGCAAACTAAAAAACACTAAGAAACAAACACTATGACGTTCTATGCCTAAGACTATAACTATGACAATGGTGGGATAACAGACGACCTGACAATGACATTCAGAAAACAGAGGACTTAAATACACACATGAGGTGATCAGGGGAAGTGGAGACACATGAGGAAACAGCTGACTTGGATATACATAATGATGCACAGAAAAGAGTAAAGTAAATGCAGTGAACAAAGAACAGACTCTTTCAAAATAAAACAGGAAACACGGAGACATAGACATGAAACGAACTAGACAACAAGAGCCACACAGACATGACACATAACGGGTAGGCGCACGAACCAGGGAGACCGAGTACAGGGGAAGATGACAGAAACGACAACATGAACTTGACAACATAAGACACACAGACATAAACACATGAAGGGCAAGGGAGACTTAACACAAGGGTAATATAATAACAAATGAGCTAGAATAACCTAATGAACCTAACAATAAACATCAAAATAGACTAAAGCTCAAAACACTGGGTCCATGACACCATGTTCATTTTTACAGGTTCTTGTGTCTAGTCCTAGTTCACCAGGTTTAGGTTATAATTTAGTTTTCACCTTTTCCATTTCCTTTTGTATTTTTGCTCGATCCAGGTGTTTTTCTTTCCCTCCCTCTACTTCTTTCTCCCGTTCCTTTCCCCCAGTCATGTCTGTCCCGTATGTAAGAACTGAAAATAAAATAAATAAACAATAAAAACAAAGGTCAATCAAATGGACCAATACGGCAAGGCCGAGATGGTGCACTCGGTAAAGTAAATCGGCTGGGCATCTTTCTTGGCCTTTAGACAATAATTCTGATGGCAAAAGAACCAAATGGGACAGGCGGCAAAAAAAAAAAAAAAGAATCTAAGAAACTCCCACCCAACTCTGTTATCCAACTCAGAACATAAGTATGTTTTTCATGTCTCCCGCTTTGAGCTGTTTCTAATTTTGTAATTTTAAGATTTTTAGGAATGTTTTTCTTCACAATTGCACAGTATTTATTGATTATGTGCACTATCCTTGTCAAGAATGGCTCCAAGATTACGCACATTTTTACTGTAATGCCTTCCAGAGTAGTTATCTGGTTAAACACTACGTTTCTAAGACTTTTAGGCCAGGAGATTAGAGCCTATCCAGGTCCTTGTGTCTTTCAGAGATTCCTGCAGTTTAACTAAGTAGTATGTGTCACCTGGCTTCATAGACAGATACAGCCTGGAATCATTGACATAGCAAGGAAAATGTATACTATCCCATCTAATAATACTGTTTTGGAGAACGCTGTATAATATCAATAGAAATGATCCTAGCATGGAACTCTGTGATTAAGCTTAGTGTGTGAAGACGATTCCCCAAAAACATGAACCAACTGGAGTCTATTAGACAAATATAATTCAAACCACTGTAGCACAGTACCTATAATTAAAAAACCTTCACTAATGTTGCTTCAGTACTAAATTCTGAATCCCGACTGAAACTCCTCTGCAGATAATCAGTTGGATGTTTTACAATTTCTCTTTTAGGAAGTCAGCTGGGTCAAGTGATGGCTTTTTAAGGTTTCATTACTGCCACCTTAGAGGCCCACGGTATTTAGCCCACTAATAGAAACAGATGGATCACATTTAATATCGAAACATTAATTAATGGCAGGACTTTTTTTGAGTAGTCTTCCAGGGATGGGGTTTAATAGAGATGGTGATGATTTAGAGGAAATTATTGAACTTTACTCAGAAAGATCAACTGGAGACTGAAAGATTGATTACTTTGTAGATGGTACGTCATTACTTTGATGATCAAATGTCGTCTAAAAAATGCTTCAGTGTTTTCCTGAACAATTTCTGGTTGGTAGCACTAAGAGACTCAGGAAATAGCACTACCAATAGGATCTCTCCTCTGGGAAAAATTACTTCTTGCAATATTTTATGGCATTCTCCACCATATTTGTCAACCAAACACAGTTCAACCTTCACACTGGACTTAAAGTAAGCACAAGGCTCCCCTGACAGGGTATTTCAAGTTAAATGCACATTACTGTTTGCTCTGTACAAGACAATAGGTTATAAACAATGACTGTGAGGGCTGATTGTGAGTGGTTAAAGATGTGTACCGCTGGCCAGAGGTGCAGAAGAGAGACCCATTAGAAACGAGACTGCAATAAAGAGAGCTCATTTACTCCTAACAACCTAAGTACATTCAGCAATGGGTCCCCTGCTGGAAATCTGGGTCGATGGAGGAGCAGTAATTACACTTCTAAGTGTCTTAATGTGACTGCCTAAATTGTTTACTTTTCTGTCTCCCAAACACTGGCTGATGGATCATTTTCATTTCCAATTTGTGAGGGCATGTGTGTATCTGCTTGTCACCATAAGCATGTGTATGAGCGTATTTTCTGTGTCACAATGCAATCGAATCCATCTAAGACAATTTTCTCATTTAGCCCTACAGCAAAGGCTTTCTTACAAAATTGTTAATGTTTTAATCTGTTTTTAGTTTACTTTAGTGTATTTTAATGGTGAGCAAAACACTACTAATTTTTCATTTGCTACATCCACTGTCCTATAAGAAAAGGTTTTAGATGTTGTTTTGACAGTACCATATTTACTTGGCTCATCTTTCATGATAGCTGTGGTTTTAGCTATCATGGCAGCAACATTTCAAACTGTGATAGAACCAAACCTTTCTGTGGAAATTGATCTATTACGGTCAACAATTGGTTCTTTAACAGTTTTATAAAGTTATCTTTGTAAAATAAAGGGATATAGTGCTATAGTATAGAAATAAACTCTATTCATTCTCTTGGCATTGATCACCTTTGCATGTGATTTAAAAACATTTAAAAGATGTTCAAAAAGAAGAAGCTCTCATTTCAGAAAAACAATCAATAAATGTACTAATTTGTCCATAAAACCCATAGCCCTGATATTGTGTTTTCAGCTCTGCCAAGGGGATTCCAAGATATTCACAGAAAAAAGTTCTGTTTCCAGTATATATATTACATATTATCAGTGTTGGGGAGTAACGGAATACATGTACCGCCGTTACGTATTTAAAATACAAAATATGAGTAACTGTATTCCGTTACAGTTACCGTTTAAACAGGTGGCATTGAGAATAAAGTTACTTTGTTGAAATAAATGGATTACACTGCGGTACTTTCCTGTTTCATCTTGTCACGGGTCAGCACTATTTGGGTTTTGTGTGACAGCTACGTTCTGTTGTTCCAGGTGGCACGGTTACGGTTGCCATGGTTACAGGGTGACGCTCTCTCTCTGCGTGTTTCCTGGGTGAGAGAGCGCCTTTTTGTTGTTGTGCTAAGCTAATAGGCAGAATGCTACAGGTATAGGGCTTTGGAGCGTGATGTCACGGGGGTGGGCGTGGAAAGGATTTTGGCCCGAGCCGCCATTTTGAGGGTCTAAACAAAGCGCAAGCAAAAAAGGAGCAAAGGCACACACAACAGCCATGGTTCGTATTTGCTGTGTGGTCAGCTGCAATGTTCGATCGCACGACCAGCAAGAGAATAAGCTTGAAAAGGCTCTAAAGAATGTAGCCTCATAGGCAGTGTAGTCCCTGCTGCAGGGAGAATGGATGCCATACCCATTATGTCTCTTATGAGCGCGAGTTGGGAGAAAAAGGGGAGTGGAAAAGTACGAGCTGTCATCAAGCAGAAACGGGAGCTGGAAGCATGTAAATATAATAATAACCACTGCAGCCAAGAAGAGAGCCTGACGAGCCCAGTTGTAAGTAAGCTATTAAGACTCGACTGTACACTGTGTTCGTGTTTTCCTCCGAAAACAATAAGTTCCGTTGGAGCAGCCTTTCAACGCCTCTCTCTGTGTCTCACTAGCAAAGTTGACCCACACAACAAAGTAAAGCTAGTTTTCGGCTACGAGCCCGACACGAACCTGACGTATTAGTCAGAGGTCCCTTTACTACAGTTTGGAGTCGCGGACCTTCAGTAATAGTAATAAATCACACAGCAATAGTACATTCACGTTGTTGTAAACAGCATGATAATATAGTAAGTAATCCAAAGTATTCAGAATACGTTACTCTCATTGAGTAACGTAACGGAATACGTTACAGAATACATTTTGGGGCATGTAATCTGTAATCTGTAATGGAATACATTTAAAAGTAACCTTCCCAAAACTGTATATTATGTTACTGCAGTTTACTTAAAGTTGTAAAAAAATTTATTTGCTGTGTGCATACACATGGAAATGTCAAACCTGAATTCTTTTTAATGGCCAGTAAATAAATCATTAGATTTTATTATTTTAATAGACATTTTGACTCTCTCTCTTAGTCTCATTCTTTGAGCCAGTTTGTTACAAGATAGTGATAGAAAGAACACTCAAGATTCACTGAATAGTGGGTAAAAATCAATTAACACTTGCTTTTTCCGTTTTTTAATGCATCTTTTTTTTAACACCAACTATAACCTTATGTGACTTAGACACCAACTACTGTGAGCAAGAGCTGTATAGTGTTGTCATACACTGGTGAGTTTGAACTTTTAATTGACTGTTTGTGATGCTAGCAGCTGATGTTAATTGGCTGCTGCCAGTCCAAACAATTTGAAGGATTGTTGTCTATTTGTTGGATAACAAATGTTTTGAAGCTATACAATCTGTATATAGCAGTTGAACTGTTTTAGTTAAATCCTTATTGATTAAATATACTTTAAATATACTGTTTATTTATTTATTTATGTATTTATAAATTGTGTACACAGGAACAAGAATAACTGTATTTAGCTCAACTGGCTGACATTTTCATATTCTTGTGATTTGTTATTGGCTCTGTTTATTTAATGCAGGCCAGGTGACCCTTTTTGGGTATAAAAAAGGATGGCGAGCCAACGAACGGCTATGAACAGGAATCGTTCTGCATTGAAGCTTCCACTTCCACTGGTCTGGTAGGAAGTTATCAAAGACGATGCTCTGTGCTCTTCTCTGAAACCATTTTTCAATTACACTGATTTCTACAATCATACACACCATTCCCCCGTTTATGGACAATAGCGCTTGGACATCTCTCATGGACACTCAGATAAAATTCATGGACTTTTCCCTCTTCTGTGTGGACAAGTGCTTTTGATGTTGATGTGTGTTACTTATGGGGAGCATTTTTTTTAATTTGAGAATCTATATTGCTTGATATAAGCTACAGGATTATTTAGTTATCTTTGTGCACCCCAACTGGGTTTTTGATTAATCGAACCGCTGCAGCAGGAATGATTATTTAAGTTTTCCCTTTTCTTTGTTAGTTTCCTTTGGTTTTGTTGAAATACATGGTACCTACAAAAGCATTTTGTGTTATGTGTATTTATTAATTACTGACAATCAGCTCCAGTGGCCATTCTTAAATCTTCTGATTAACAATAGCCCAATATTCTGCTTAATACCTGACTTGTATTAATTCAATAGAGCTTCATTAGTGTTACATATGGACGATACCCACCGTCACCATTACCAAGACGAACAAGCTGATCTACACAACGGCAGCAGTGATCAGTGAGATGTTTGGCTACTAGCCAACTATTGGAGCTGCAGAAAGGTGCAATGAAGAAGGTGCCTAAGAAATACAGCAAGCTTTCCATACCTGAAACGGCCAGGCGAGACTCACAGTCCTGGCGTGCCGCTTGAAGAGGTACACCAGAGGGATTGAAGGCAGGAGAATAAGCTGTTCTCCACAGAACCAGCCAAGGTGTACTCTCAGTGGCAGGGGAACAATATGAGAACAGCACCACCAAGGCTGGAGACCGAGCAATACTGGAAGAGCGTATGGGAGAAGGACGCAACCCAAAACGGCAATGCTCAGTGGCTAGTAGATCTAGGAGCAGACCACAGCGACCTCCCTGAACAGGGTCCAGTAAACATCACAGTGGCAGATATTCAAGAAAGGGTCCCCTGGTGCTGTCCAGTTGGACAGGCCCTGACATGGTTCATGCCTACTGGCTAAAGAAGCTGACTGCACTCCACGAGTTCCTGGTAGCACACATGAACCAGCCGCTAGATGACAAGAGACACCCAGAATAGCTAACCGAGGACCCCCAGAAGGAACCGGTCTCATCCAACTACCGACCAATAACCTGCCTCAGTACTACATGGAAGCTCCTGTCAGGCATCATAGCGGGTGAGATGAACAGGTACAGGGGTCAATACATGAGCGGGGCACAGAAAGGGATGGGCAAGAATACCAAAGGCACAAAACACCAGCTACTGGCAGACCGAGCAGTCAGCCGAGACTGCAAGACCAGACTGACCAACCTGTGCACTGCCTGGATTGATTACAAGAAGGCCTATGATTCAACGCCCCACACCTGGATCCTGGAATTCCTAGATCTATGCAAGAGCACCAGGACCCTAAGAGCCTTCATCAGGAAGTCAATGGGAATGTGGCGGACAACACTAGAGGCCGTAGTGATTGATGTAGCGGTTCCCAACGACAGCAACATCAGAAAGAAGGAACACGAGAAGCTCGAGAAAGACCAAGGGCTCAGAGAAGAGCGCGAGAAAATGTGGAGGGTGGTCCCCATGGTAATCGGAGCACTCGGTGCGGTGACTCCCAAGCTAGGCGAGTGGCTCCAGCAGATACCGGGAACAACATCGGAGATCTCTGTCCAGAAGACCGCAGTCAAAGGAACAGCTAAGATACTGCAGGACCCTCAAACTCCCAGGCCTCTGGTAGAGGACCCGAGCTTGGACAATGTAGCTTGTGAATAGCTAATCGAATAACAACAAATAAAGTGGACATCTGGCATTTTTACAAATTTTTACTATTTAATTTGTAAAAATGTGTATACACACACACACACACACACACACACACACACACACACACACGTAGGAAAATATTTAGTATACACATCCAGAAATGCATACACTATTATATATTGTACATATATTTATTAGTTTCAGATGTAGCCATTCTTGTATTTTGCTCGTTTGTGTTGTTGTGTTTGCACATTTCTGTTGCTTGTGGGGCTCGCACACAAGAATTTCACTCGCATGTGCTGTGCCAGTGTGCCTGCACATGTGATGTGACAATAAAAAGTGATTTGATTTGATTTGATTTGCTAACATAATATTCCTGTTTCTACTTTTAAAAATACAGCTTTGCAGAATTGTTTCTGTTGCATCTTAATGTTAAGTTATAAATTATCTGAGGTCCCGGCATGGCTGCATGCTAACCTAAGTTAAATTAAGTTAAGCTAACCAATTCTAACTTAAATATTTGTACCTAAAAATAAAAAGGTAATAACATACCAAGGTTGCTATTTTTTTATAGTATGTTTAAAAATTTACTATTATTCTTTTTTGACATTTTGTTCTTACAAATCTTACAAAATAGAACATTAAAATACTTTTAGTGGCTAAAGCTGTCAAACAACAAGTTGAATTTCAAATTGCAGCTTGCTATCTTTTATGAATACCCTGGCATTGGAGAATTTAACAAATGACCAGTTTTTGATGTGAATGAAATTTATTCCAACAGTTACCTCAACATCCAAGACCAGGTTTCCTGTTTCAGGCCTTCTCTGACTGCTGTTGGCAGGTACTCACCACTGCTGACCAGGAGTACTCCAGCTCACCTGGAGATTTCCTAACCAAGAAGTCTAATAATGATTTCATCAACACTGGTTTTAAATTTGCCCTTTTAGACCCACAGACATGCAGACTACAATCAACATTATTTGCCTCATGTATGCATGGTCATAATATCTCCAAACCGTTGTACGAAACCAACAAAACCATATTTTTGATATCCCTGGTTATTTCACAGCCAAATCAAATTTCTCCTTAATGTGTCACCTCAGCCCTCACCTCCCTAACTCCGCTGTAGTCTTCACAGTCCTGGCTGTAATGAACAGTTTTAGAGGCAGAAGTCTGGTTTTGCAGACAGGGAAGCTGCCTATCATTCAGGCAGTCTTCTCTGTGGCTTGGGGAGAGATTACTGAGGATACAGACAGCTTCACACAGTGAGCCACAGCCTCTCTGATCAGTGGAGCACTCTCCTATCTCCCCACCTTATACCCCTGGGGCAATGATTTCACAGGGATTAGCACACAAAGTCGCCTAATCTCTCCCTCCTCTTTCTCTTTCTACTGATAGCTATCTCAGATATGAATGCATACATATACTGGCAATCACATTCCTTTATGTACAAACACGAGAACGTAATAACCAACAACTTGCAAAAAAGTAACTCCAGAAGACAACTTACCAGCAAATATCTTTAAATAAAACAGATCTCAAAAGTCTTAAAGGAATAGTATACACAAATCTGGAAAGTACTAATCCCAGATTCATAAAAATCTGTTGTACATTTGTTTTTGACAGACATTTGGTGTAAATGATATGATGAAAGTTTTCCATGCACCTTCCTTTGTTTGGGGGTCTAGTTATTGTGCATAAAAATTACCATAACTTAACATAAAGACATCTCAATGGAAAAGAACCATCATCAATGCTACCGTGGGTTTTTTCTGCAGGGATATGCTGTGGATAACCATGTCATTTGTTTGGTTGGCTTTGGCTCAGTTGACTTTTAAACTGTATCCAACTACTGGGCAGTGAAAACACTGGTTACTGCATCTCAGTGAGTACTATAAATTAGTACATTTTGGTTCAAGGGGTGTCTCTCCCATCTCAGTGTTGGGGATTCTTCAGACTAGTACCAAATGGCAGAACACAGACGGCTAATTCAATCAGAAACCCTGAGGGCCACCCAGCATTGCTAACTACATCATGGTTAAGCATCTTGAGCTTGTCAGAATTATCGAAAATGACAAGTGAACTTGACATGAACCAGAGAGTCGGAGTGGAATACTTGTATTGGCATTTCTTAATCTATGAACGGCACAGGGCAGTGCAGGAAAAATCAATACTTTTCAGTCACTGGTAGTTTTTTCTATGTGCCTGAATAAAAGAACTCACAAGCATCAAGGTACAGTAAGAAAATAGCACAGGCTCATTCAAGTCATGAGACACAAAGGAAAGATGTTCAGTGTTGTACAAATAATTTATTATATTTAAACCTGAATCCCTATTATTTATCCCACATTTTAGGAGCCCATGAAGTTGTTCAGACAAAGAAAGGAAGTGGTGTTTATAAAACTCTCCAGAATCATATGAGTTTGTTTTTTTTCCACATATATTTCACGCGTTGTGATTTGGGACCCCCAAAACAAAAGTCAAAAATAAATCCACTAAACACAGGGGCAGGAATAGACAGGGGATGATAAGAGATACTCAGACAAAGAACAAAGACAAAGGCAAGGTAGAGGTGAATCCAATCAATGACACAGAAGGAGGAAGTAAAACTAAACACAACAGACAAGAGAGAAACGACTAAGTAAAAGCAAACTTCAATAAAATAACTCAAATAAGAATACAATAGAATAGAAGATGGGATAGAATGCTGACAGGTACTAAACAAATATCAGCAAAAACAAGAAAGAAGTAAACTAATTGATAGAGAAACAAATGGTAATTTCTATGACTAATAAAGCAAGAACTTGCTACGAATATAGTATGAACTGGTCTAAAGGAAAACCTAAAACACAAGACTCCAATAATGGAACAATAATACGACACAGGAGAGGAATAATAACAAATGGAGCTAAATTATAAAAGACTTACAAATAACAAGAACAATACAACAGAAAAGGCAGTAGAAACTCTACAAAAACCACAGCAGAGAAGAGGGGCCTGAAAACTGAAGGCTCTCCCTCCCATTCTACTTTTAAATACTCTAGGAACAACAAGTAGGCCTGCAGTGTGAGAGCGAAGTGCTCTAATAGGGTGATATGGTACTACAAGGTCATTAAGATAAGATGGGCCTGATTATTTAAGACCTTGTATGTGAGGAGCAG
>NW_005187633.1:703857-716397 GCF_000239375.1 Pundamilia nyererei | reverse complement strand
AACCTGGCACAGGACGTACTATAACGGACATTGGATACTGCTTTCTCCCATTGCTGATCCGAAAAAATTACTCCTAACTCCCGCTCCCAAGCCCCCCTAATTTTAGCAACTGAATGGACATTTAAATCCATAAGTTGTTTATATATTAAAGATATAATTGACTTCTTATTGGGTTTAAGGGATAAGAATTCCTCCCACGGTTGGATATTTGGAAGAAGAGGGTAGGAGGGGAAGAGAGCAGAAGTGCAATGCCGTGCCTGAAAATAACGGAATAGATTGGTAGCCGGAAGATTTGTTTCTGAACACAGGTCTAAAAAAGTTAAGAAAGTGCCATCTTTATAGAGATCCTTAAACGTATTAATACCATGACACTTCCACTGTACGTAGGTACCATCAATGAGGCCAGGAGTAAACAGATGGTTCTGTGTGATGGGCATGTGTACTGATGCAGAGACGTACTTAAAATGACTCCTGAATTGTGACCAGATCCTTAGACTAGACTGTACCACGGGATTTTGGGTGAAATGAGAACATGTAGAACTCTTAAAAGTTCTACATGCCCTCTTAAAAAAGACGAGAAGAAAGGAAAGAAAAAACGCTACCACAGTCTGCTTATTTTTAAGAGTCAGTAAGTGTAACAGTTTGGAAACAGCTGTTATGACCACTATTTAATACACAGCACAGAGCAGCGTTCTTTCATATTATGCATTTGGACTTGATTGTATCATATGTATCAAATGACAGGATCTTTGCAACACAGCAGGTGGCTTTAGCTTGTGCCAAAAATCTCCAGGGTGGGCCATTTATATGGATACACCGTAATAAAATGGGAATGGTTGGTGATATTAAAGTCCTGTTTGTGGCACATTAGTACATGTGAGGGGGCAAACTCCTTCAAGATGGGTGGTGACCATGGTGGTCATTTAGAAGTCGGCCATCTTGGATACAACCTTTGTTTTTTCAATAGGAAGAGGGCCATGTGACACATCAAACGTATTGGTAATGTCACAAGAAAAACAACGGTGTGCTTGGTTTCAACGTAACTTTATTCTTTCATGAGTTATTTACAAGTTTCTCTTTGTTCACAGCCATTGACATGTCAAAGAGGTTAACATGTGAGGAGCGGATCGAAATTGTGTTGATATGTGGTGAACGCAGTAACCGGGTCATTGCAGCAGATTTCAATGCAAGACACCCTACGAGACCACCCATCTCCCATGCTACAGTCAGCAAACTGCTTGTTAAGTTTCGTGAAACTGGTTCAGTGTTGGATTTGCCCAAATGTGGACGCAAGAAAACTGTCACTAATAAAGAAACATCAGTGGCTGTCCTAGCTTCATTCAGCAAGAGCCCACAGCGTAGCACTCGCCGCATGTCACTGGAGAGTGGCATTAGTCGAACATCCCTTCAGCGGATATTAGCTACTCACAAATGGCAGCCTTACAAACTCCAGCTACTGCAGCATCTCAACGAGGATGACCCAGATCGGCGCACAGAATTTGCAGAATGGGCAAAACAAAAATTGGAACAGGACCCTCAGTTCACGCAGAAGATTTTGTTCAGTGATGAGGCAAACTTTTATGTGAATGGTGAAGTTAACAAACAAAACCACCGCTATTGGTCTGACACTAACCCACATTGGATGGATCCCTCCAAGACTTTTGGAACAACAAAAGTGATGGTTTGGTGTGGTATATGGGGTACAACAATAGTGGGTCCATTCTTCATCAATGGAAACTTCAAGGCCACTGGATATTTGAAATTGCTACATGATGACGTGTTTCCCTCTTTGTGCACTGAAGCTGGCACGTTCCCTGAGTTTTTCCAACAAGATGGTGCCCCACCACATTATGGGTGCCAAGTCCGAGCATTCCTAGATGAACAGTTTCCTGGAAAGTGGATTGGTCGTCGTGGGCCAGTTGAATGGTCCCCAAGGTCTACCGATCTGACCCCCTTAGACTTTTATCTTTGGGGTCATCTGAAGGCAATTGACTATGGTGTGAAGATACGAGATGTGCAGCACCTGAAACTACGGATACTGGATGCCTGTGCTGGCATTTCTCCTGCAGTGTTGCTATCAGTGTGTGAAGAGTGGGAGAAGAGGGTTGCATTGACAATCCAACACAATGGGCAGCACATTGAACACATTTTATAAGTGGTCAGAAACTTGTAAATAACTCATGACAGAATAAAGTTACGTTGAAACCAAGCACACCATTGTTTTGTGACATTACCAATAAGTTTGAAAGTTGTATCCAAGATGGCCGACTTCTAAATGGCCACCATGGTCACCACCCATCTTGAGGAGTTTGCCCCCTCACATATACTAATGTGCCACAAACAGGACTTTAATATCACCAACCATTCCCATGTTATTACGGTGTATCCATATAAATGGCCCACCCTGTAGATTCTCTGTTAGGGATTTCACGTTCATGAGTGTACAAAGAGCAATGGGTCAGAGCTGTCATCTAACTTTATTGATGGGAAAAATACATAATCAAAGGGACTTAATACCTCTGCTATAGAAAATTGCTTGATGACAAAAACTATTTCTGCACAATTGTCTGACATTCTTTATAAAAGTTGCATTTGTAAAAATCAATCAATATTCTTTCTTTGCATTCATTTCCTTAACTTCATTTGGTATTATCTCATCATTATAATCAGTCTATAAGTTTGTCTTGTTACCTCAACGCCAAATATCCAGCGTTTGCTAATCAATTGTTAGAGCTCTGCAGTTTTGCCAGTGTTCTGCAGAACCCAAGAGGGTGTGGCTTAGCGGCTTTCAAAGCCTGCACAACAAACAGAAACAGAGAACCCATCTTACTCTATTAATGAACCACCCCCTCCCTGTCTGTCTATGGGTTGCATTTGCTGGAGGAGGCCAGGACCAGCAGCCAAGTAGAAAATGAAAAGTTGCGTATATGTGTCATGGTTCTGGGTCATTTTGACCCAGCATTTTGAGTTTCTTATGTTTTGGTTTATTTTTGTATTGTGGAGTATTTTCTGATTCTCTGGTGTTTTGTCGATTATTATTATAAATCTATGTTTCAGTTATTGTTGGTGACAGCTTAGTTCTTAGGTTTTGTGTCTTATGTTTAATGTAGGCTTAGTTCAGTGTCTAGTCTGTGTCTTGTGAATTGTCTCGTTTCCTGTTTTACTTTGAAGGGTCACGTCTGATGTCAGTGTATTCTGTTTTGCTTCCCCTGTCTCGTCTTGTCTATTACTCCCAGCTGTGTTCCCCACCTGTTTGTAATCTCCCTGTGTTCTCCTGTGTGTATTTAAGTCGTGTCTAACTGTGTACTAGTTGCTGGTCTGTCTGTAAATCTACCGTGTTTCATTCCATGTGTTCTCCCTGCTGTGTACGGTCATATGCCTCAGCTCACCCTCCTGCGTGTTCTTGTTCATGTTTAGTAGTTTAGTTGTTCCCAGTTTAGATTATCTTCAGTTCCGTTTGCCGTTTTCAACTTGTGTTTTATTTTTACAGTAAACCTCTTTTGCACCTCCACAAGTGCCTGCCTCCTTTATTTTCTCCACATGGCTCATCCCACTCGCCGTGACAATATGCTTGCTGTCTACAGAACATCTGAGCCTTTTCCTCCTTTCACATAATCGTATGATCCCAGTCTGTCTTTGCATGTGATTGGCCGCCCGGTTTGTCCATCAAAATAAAGTTCCCACCCTGCATGGATTCTCAGCAGGGCTGAAGATTCAGTTCCTACATACCGACACAAGAAATTGTCTCACGGGCCGGATAAATTTGACACCCCTGTTCTAATGTAACAGAGGAGTTTGGCTCTAGGTTGTGACCAGAGGCTACAGAAAGGGTCCAACAGAGGCAGGTACACTGTAAAGACAGCGACTGAGTGTTTAGGCCACAGCATGTCAGATAACTGTAGAGACATTTGAGCGAATGTGTCATTGTGCCGAGGAGCTTTGTATGGTAACATTCACAAAGTTTATATTCTCAAACAGATTCTCAGACTCGATAAGTCTGATGATCTCATGGGAATAGTGAACAAAACTCTCACAATTATACACAGCTTGGGCTTGCAGTGTGGCTGGAGCCCGTCCTACTTAAAATAGAGGGCGGGTAGGATAACACCTGAGATAGGCAACATATCTATTACTGTGAAAACTCAGAGATACTTACATTCCACCACCAGTAAACCATAATATCTGGAATCAGTATGTATCTCTGTGGATAACCTACGCCTGCCATCCAAACTCCACACAAAAAGGCCTCAGCTGATCAGAAAACTCTAGCCCAGAACTCTCTTGCTGTGTGGCAACTGTACACAAATGTGACACTCTACGGCGTGTTACACAGCAACGCTATCCAGCTCTTACCTGCAAATTAAAAATAGTTTTCCATCATCCCTGTGTGTATTTCAGAGTCAAGCCTCATCTTGTGGCGTATCCCTAGCCCATTTAGCAGAAAAAGCACATTGGCTCTCTGTGAATGACAGTGTACATTCATCCAACTTATCTCTGAGTGCAGACCTGGGCTCTGTGCCTCATGTTTTTGTAGGTTCATACAGACAACTCATGGATGCATGCTAAATGGTTTCACACATTAATTTCCCAACCCCCTTTTTTGAGTCTAGATGAACTGAAAGGAAACAAAGTGCTTGCTTTTCTGGAGGGATTACGGTAAAACTAAGTGTAGTAAAGCTCCCTAAATAAGTGAGTAAAATTTAGCACATGAAAGTTCACAGTGGCCAGTATTTGACTCCAGGCAGGATGGCTGCTGTGTTTGCTTCGGATGACTCCTCACCCCCCACCCGACCCTGTGGCTTGTCACGTGCTCCATAATGTTGTGCTGTGGACATTTATGTGCTTTTTGTGCAGAGGAGTTTTTTTGTTTCCTGTTCTCATCCTGTCCTCCCAGGAGCCCAGCATGAGTAGAGGTCTCTTTTTTTCCTCTTGTACTTTCCCATTGTAGTGTATATTTCAGTGTTTTTCTGTAACGGTACCGATCTCCGACCTGTATCCCCATGTGATGTCTGTGTTGTGTGTGTAAGATGGGGGGGTTTCCTATTTCACTGCAGGGCAACCTGCACGTGGCGAATAAAGCCTTGATTGATTGATTGATTGATTGATTGATTGAGAATCTCCAGCCCCACCTCACAATTCCTGCATCCTCCCTTTCTTTGTTCTGATGAAATCTGCTCCTAGTGATAGATTCAGAGCCCCTCCTCCACTCCCTTAACACCCACCACCCAAAAAGAAGCAAGCCTGATTTCTGCTGGCCTCGTCAAACAATGAGATGCTCTCTAGCTGCTTTGTGCTGCAGTTCTCTACATTCAAATAGATCTCTGAGAACTGCGTTTTCATTGTTTCATCTTCAATGGGTAAAAAATAAGCGCTCAGACAGCTAGACAAGCTGCTACAGGCCGAGAATAACAATGCCATTGTTAAATAAGGCCAGCTTTCAGTCAAAGTCCATTCAAAGAATAGTTGAGGATCTGTAAGAGTGCATGTTGTGCCTGTTAATGAACATACAAAAAGGAGCCATTTCCTTGATTTATCAACATGAAGACTATGCAGGCAGACAAGGCTTATAATGTGCATTTGGATATTTATGTCTGACACCAGAGTCACTGAGAAAGCAGAATTGGGCTAGAATTTATTGTTTGTGTTTGGTGTAATTTTCAAAACTAAATTTGGGTTCAGTCTCATGTCTTTCCAGTTATGAAGCAGATTCGCTCGGCCCTGAGATGCAAACATGAAATATGAAAAACCTTTGGTCTGCCAACAGGCAGATGCCTGTGTGCTTTGCACTTGCAAAGCACACAGGCAATGTTCAGTACAATGTTCAGGCAATGTTCAGTACAACAAAGCTCACTGGTTGCTTATTACTGTTACTGACTTACTTACTGTTTTAATTTATTTGTTTGTTTGCTCATTTTTGGTGGTATGTGACTCTGTGTGTGTGTGTGTGTGTGTGTGTGTGTGTGTGTGTGTGTGTGTGTGTGTGTGTGTGTGTGTAGGTGTGTGTTTCAGTGTTACACAGAAGTGAAACTAACTACATGATACTATATCTGATAATATAAAGATACCTTCAGATCTTTAATGTTGAAATGTTTTTTTCCTTGTATTATATTGGTTACCATACATATTAACTATTTCTAACATCTGGAATATTCTAACGCTTCACAAAAACCAACATTCACTACATAGTCATCTGCCAAAATGACACTATCAAGTCTGAAAATGAGGCAGTACTTCTTTACCACAGTCTATGGTACCAAAACTACACTGGACAAACCAGATAACAAAAGACAGAATGCAGGTGTTTTCTCAAGGTGCATTAAATCTTATGGAACACAACAACTGACTAAAAACGTAGCCTATGAATTGGCAATTTAGGGGGCATCCCTTCAAAAGAACCACAGAAAACCAGGTTAAAATGTTACTGTGTATTTCTGTAATAAGATATTAACACAGGTGTCAGCGCTGGCCTTCAGACAATCCAATCTGTATAACTCTTTTGATTTAGCTAAATATCTGTGTGACTATAAACTTCAGTTAATTGCATTATTTTTCTTTTGTTGTTATTTCTTCTTTTTGTCTCTCTAATGGATAAACATGGACACACACACACACACATACATACAACTCAGGTGTTTACTTGGCCACTGGAATTCCCAGAAGGTGTATGATTTATGCAGTAGCACTTTGTGATGCTGTGACAGCAATCAATTGTGTGGATCTACAAATGACACTCAACAGCAGTGGCCATTATCTTAATGTTTGTTCCTTCTGTTTTGATTTTTTAAAACATAAGGAATTCAGCTGTGTTTAGACACAAAGTATCAGCATCAGATAGGCTTACATGTGGTCTTTTTTTCTTTGTCGTGAGTCTTCAGTCTCACATTCACACACTGGTGGAGGCAAACCACAGTTATAGCCACAGCTGCCCTGGGGCAGACTGACAGAAGCGAGGCTCCCATATCACGTCATCGCCCCCTCTGACCAACACCAGTAGGTGGTAGGGTAAAGTGTCTTGCCCAAGGACACAATGACCAGGACAGAGAGAGCTGGGGGATCAAACTGGCAACCTTCCGGTTACAGATGAGCTTCCCAACCCCCTGAACCACGGTCGCCCAAGTGTGTGAATGTGAGAGTGAATGAATAGTGGAATTGCTTTGGGTGCCTAGAAAAGTGCTATATAAATGCAATCCATTATTATTATTATTATTAGTCTGTTTCACAAACTAAAGGAAGATCAATGAAGAGACACAATTTGTTCTCTTTTTAATAAAATTTTTTAAAAAATGGACACTTACATATTTCACGAGAAAGCCTTTTTTCAATGCTTTTAATTGTTTTAATATTGTCTGTAGTTAGGTAGGTATGACTGTGCAAATTGCTGTGAGTTTTTGAAATACTCTGATATAGTCATAATGGCTGATTTTTCTAACTATACCGTTATGCTATATTTTGGACAAAGGGAAAACAATTCTACAATTCTTCGGATGGGGAAAATGTAAATAGAATTTAATGTATGTCAGTTAGAGTGATTATTTTTGTTATTATATATAATATTTATTTTTATTGTTATTTAATAATTGTTTATTAAATGTAATTATTTAAAAATGGCATTCTCTGATAGCCTAGAATTAGAATTAGGGCTAAGTTTAGGGTGGATAACAATTTAAACCTCAGAGGGTAGGTAATACATTGTAGTTTACATTCAATGAATTAAATAGAAAGGAACATAAAGGTATGCTGGTAACCCCTGGTATCCCTTCAGCTTGCTGCCTGTATGATAGGGTTTCTCCCAGTGGACAAGAGGGTATAAACCCTCTTGGGTCGGGGAACGGTTTCTGACCGTGGTCACCGCGTGGCGGTTCAGAGTACCCAGCCTTCTTGGAGTCATTGGGTGAGGCACTGGATGGTGCACTGCCTGGGGACTCTGTTGTCCTACTGGGAGATGACAGCGAGACCTGGAGGGGCGTGATTGGGAGGAACGGCCTCCCGGATCTGAACCTGAGCAGTGTTTTGTTATTGGACTTCTGTGCAAACCACAGATTGGCCACAGCGAGCGCCATGTTCGAACATAAGACTGTCCATAAGTGCACGTGGCACCAGGACACTCTAGGCCGCAGGTCAATGATCCATTTTGTATCACCAGACGTAAGGCCATATGTTCTGGACACTCGGGTAAAGAGAGGGGCTGAGCTGGTGGTGAGTTGGATCAGGTGGCGGAAGAGGATGCTGGACAGACCTGGTGCACCTAAACGTGGGAACGCCTAGCAGAGGCCCCAGTCCGCGAGATCTTCAACGCACACCTCCGGCAGAGCTTCAACAGCATTCTGAGGGAGACTGAGGGCACGGAATCCAAATGGACCATGTTCAGCACCTCCATTGCCATTGCTTTACTGAGCTGCGGCCACAAGGTGGTTGGTGACTGTCGTGGTGGTAACCACCAAACTGATTGGTACCGACAGGACAAGTGGAACGTGGCACGGGCAGTGACTGAAGCAAAAACTCGGGTGTGGGAGGAGTTCAGAGAGGCCATGAAAAAACGTTCGGACTGCCACCAAGAGATTCTGGCAAACCGTCCGGAGACTTAGGTGGGGTATAGCAGTGTTCTACCTGCACTTTGTATAGTGAGGGTGGAGCACTGCTGACTTCGACTGAGAAAATTGTCAGGTGGAAGAAATCCTTAATCACACTGGCACGTCCTCCGTGGATGAAGCAGAGTCTGGGGACGGGGATGACCTGCCAATCTCTGGGGGCGAGGTCACTGAGGCACTTGTTGTAGAGCCCCTCGGGTGAATGAGGTCCGCCCTGAGTTCCTGAAGGCTCAGGATGTTGTAGGGCTGTCTTGGTTGACACGCCTCTTCAATGTTGCGTGGAGATCAGGGGCAGTACCCCTGGATTGGCAGACCGGGATGGTGGTTCCCATCTTTAAGAAAGGGGACCGGAGGGTGTGTTCCAACTACAGAGGAATCACACTCCTCAGCCTCCCTGGGAAGGTCTATGCCAGGGTGCTGGAGAGGAGAGTTCGTCCGTTAGTTGAACCTTGGATACAGGACGAACAATGTGGTTTTTGTCCTGGTCATGGAACACTGGATCAACTCTTCATCCTCTCAAGGATACTTGAGGGTGCATGGGAGTTTGCCCAACCAGTCTACACGTGTTTTGTGGGCTTGGAGAAGGCATTCAACCATGTCTCTCGGGGTGTCCTGTGGAGGGTGCTCCAGGAGTATGGGGTGTCTGGCCCATTGCTACAGGCCATTCATTCCTTATACAACCGTTGCAAGAGCTTGGACCACATAGCTGGCAACAAGTTGGACTCGTTCCTGGTGGGTGATGGGCTTTCACCTGAGTGAAAGCCTTCCACCACATGATGGGGTTCTGTTGGATGGGGTTCTGTCTCTGAGGCCAGCCGGCTCTCCAGTGGTGGAGACAGAACAACTGTGGGAACTTGACAGGGGGCTGCTGCTCACTTAGGAGACAGAACTCCCCAGGATGGAGAAGAAGAAGACAGCGGTGGAGTCCCACAGGGAATCATCCAGGAGACCCGTACCAACATTTGGTGGCATGGATAGCCTTGGCAGGAACAGCAGAACACCTCCGGTGGCTTAGCTAGGGGCTGATATCGTGAAGTGAGGTGAGAGGCCCCTGTGATTCAGGTTCATAGCAAAAAATAAATAAAAAATTGAGCAAGTCATTTAATTTCATGGATATAGGTATTCATTGCACTCATCCAATTCAATTCAGCGACCAGTGCACATAGACGTCAGCAGCCATGCACACAAAAAAGGCTATTGCTTGCTCTGATCAACTGACTTTTGAGGGTTTCAAGGTGGAGCCTAATGTAAGAGGGGTCCTAATGTAATTCATGACTTTGATGGACAGTTCAGCTTGTGTTAAACTGGGTTACACCATGGTAGCAACATAGGGGCTGTTATAAACCATATTTGTTAGAATTTTGGAAAATAAAGTTTTCCGAATGACCTAGCAAAAGTAATAATAATAATTATTATTATTATCCTCTGTGTAGCAGTGGAAATATTGACAACTGTCACTGGATTACTTTAATCCAGTGACAGACTTTTTGAAGAAAGCATTTGACACGTTTAATCAAAATTGTTCTTATCTCAAAACTCTCCAGACTGTCTTTATATCTCTCTGACAGATCACAGTGTGTTAAGGTAAAAAATGTGTTGTCTGATAGTGTTAGGTATTATGTAGGTATACCTCAAAGTTCTGTGTTAGGCCCCCTGTTATTTAGCTAATACACCAATGACCTTCCACAAGTGTGTCATGGCATTGATATCCAGATGATACTGTCATATGTACTCTTAATATAAGTAAGACGAAAGGTATGGTTTTCTCAAAACCAAACAGTCTGTTAGAGCAGATAGTTTTATGAAGGGTGAGAAGATTGAAATTGTGAGTTTAAATGGCATGGTTTTTGTTTCAAATCTACGTTTTAACTATCATACAAAGAAAATGATCAAAACTACTATATATAATTTGATAAATTGCAGGGGCATTAGACACTGCATCTCAGTGGATGCTGCTAAGACCTTCAGGTAAGCAATGATTCTTTCCTATATGTCATATTACATAACACGTCAGGGACAAGCGGGGAAACCACTGGAGTCTGTATATAAACAAAGTCTGTGTAATATCACGACTGTAAGATTCTGATGATTCATCATTTAATGAGTTTTGAAAATTTTAAATTATTATCTCATTTATGATTGGTGTTTAAGATTTCAAATGGTCTTCCTCCACTGCTTCATGTTATTGTACCTTTCCTTTTCCTTGCTGCTTTTGGGCAATCAGCATTCTCTGTGAAAGCCTCAACTCAATGGAGTGCCCTGCCTGAAACAATGCTTATGTTGTAGTTTGTAGTTTAACACAGTAACCTGAACTCTACACCAAAGTGACAAATCACATTAGAACCCCTCTTCCTTTGGACGGTTTCACTCCAAACAGTCAAAAGCCAGTTGATTCGAGTGAGCAGGATTCAGTTGCAAGCGTAGAGAGCTACCCATGAGTACGCAAAACTGTAGCAGCGCAGGCAAAGTAGTCAGTTTCGCGTGCATGATTGCATTTTTGTGTACATGGCTACAAAGTTCTACATGTGTATGTTAAATTTATGGGAAGAATTTAATTTCACAAGTGACAATGAATACCTGCACCCGTGAAATGAAATTGTTTGCTAGGATTATCTTTTTTCTCATGCCTGACTATTGACAGCAAAATAATTCTATACAGACATCCTGGAACCCATGGATTCAGGACTCTCTGTCTCAGGTGCAGAGAGAGGGGAACCCAGGGACACAAAACCTGGGGCTACTCAACTGACCAGGGGGAGATTTGGAGATGGGGACTGCAGCGGCTCCAGGTTGGGGACCTCAGAGGACCCTCAGCCTCCAGTGGATGAAGCTGCACATGGTACTTAGCTATACTGACCCTGGGGACAGCGTCAGGGGCAGGGGCAGGCTAGGCACTGGCTACCCTGACTCCGAGAATTGGGTGCAGGGTTAAATTGGGCACTATCCACCCTCACGCTGTGAACAGGCTCAGAAGAAAGAGGGTTGAACTTTGAATGTCCTTGTTTCCTCATGTAAGTCTAGACCTGACATAGAGTGAGCAGAACTTTCAGTCAGCCTTTTACTGATGGGCCAGAGAGGTTGACCTATGACAATCTGGGAAATGGCAGCATTGAGCCTGGGGAACTGATTGGCAACTGCATCGAGGATAAGAGGCTGGACAGCAAGGTATACTTCTGTGTCCAAGATCTAATAGGGTGGATGAACGCTAAGGTGATGCATGTCTCAGGCATATTATTCTAGCATCCACCACTGAGGCCCACACTTCCTCAAACAGGAAGCAGGTTGCTGTGATGGCCAAGAGATGGACAGGGAGTCACTGGCAAACAGGGCTTGAGTGCAGGGGAACAGAGGCTGAATATTGACTGGAGAGGGGCTTCCGGATGAACGGCAGGAGACAACAGGCAAAGTGAGATGCAGCGATGCAAAATCCAAGGCAGTATCTGTCGGAGGACTGAGGGTGGAAATGACTTTTAGGCAGATTGGAAAAAAGCCTACAAGCCTGGGGTTTTCAAAGACTACCCATCTGATCCTCCATCTGCTGTTTGATGCGCTCCAACTGCTCCTCCAAGAAGTCTGGGAGTCTGTGTGTGGTCGTGTCATTCTGTCATATTTCAGGAAGAGCTAGGACCCCAATGCAGGCTCATAGGCAGACTTCAAACCTAAAACAGCCTTTTATCGAATAATAATCTGTCGCGAAATCAATCAATGTAGAGCAGTGTCACAAACCACGGAGGCCCCAGAAAAGTGCAATCAAACGATGAGTTTATTAACAGCCCGGAGAAAACATCAACATATGCCTTCTGACCAAAATACATGTTTTGGATACTTATAAAGCAGTGGGGTACACGCCCCCCCATGGCGTCAATGACAGATTAAAATAGGTTCCAGACATTAGTCACAGTTAATCATACATCTTTAATAGCTATAAGCAGACATAGAACTTCTCTTTTCT
>NW_005187633.1:695522-703231 GCF_000239375.1 Pundamilia nyererei | reverse complement strand
TAGGTGAGTGTCCAGCTGAGCTTTTTAAGTTCCTCCTTCGGGCACTCTTTTGTTATTTTGCCTTTATTATTTTTGGAGTAATCCTGGGTGGGGATTAATTCTCTGTTGGGGGTAGGCAATTCAGGGCTCTGGTTGCTGAAGTTCTGCCTTTAAAGTTGCCTCGAGCCCAGCACGCTCCGGAAGATAGGCAGGGCAAGGTTTTGGAACTGGGTAAGTTGTTTTGTTAAGGTGTGTGGCGGGAGGTAAGTTGGTCAGCTAAAGTAAGTTGTGTAGTGGTCTGTTAACTGTCTTAATTAGGTTGTGTTTTTCTAACTCTTCACCATCCCCATAATGGTTGACACAGCTGCTAGTGTACAGGTGTCTAGAGGCTCGTTTGTGAGCAATAACATTCACCTGGTTCCAGACTTCTGTGAATCCAGTGTTCACAGCTTTTTCAGTGTGTTCGAACGCCTGGCAACTGCACTGCAGTGGCCTCAAGATGTGTGGGGGGTGATGTTGCTGTGTCGGTTGACAGATAAGGCTCAAGAAGTGTGTTCTGGTCTGTCTAGGCAGGACGGCCTGGTTTATGGAAAGATAAAAAGTGCCGTCCTCCAAGCCTATGAACTGGTACCTGAGGCCTATAGGCAGCATTTTCGAGGGTTGGAGTTGGTGCAGGGACAGTCCTATCTTGACTTCGCCAGGGAGAAGGCGAGGCTCTTTGATAGGTGGTGTGCGGAAAACCTTGATGCGGAAGGAAATAACAACAAAAATCCAGATACACTCTGGGATGAGCTAAAAGAGGCTGTGGTCGGTGCAGCAGAATCGAAGATTGGTCGCCGACGGGGCGGCTTTAAGGAGCGCTGGATCTCCGACCGTTCATGGGAACTTATAGATCAACGTCGCTTGGCAAAGTCAGTTCGGGACCAGGTGGCCTTTGACCCACATGCTTCTGCAGACCAGCGTGAGAGGGCCATGGCCACCTACCAAGACCTTGCCCGACAGGTCAAACGCAGCTGCCGGCGTGACAAGCGTGAATGGATCGAAGCTAAAGGCATCGAAGCCCAAGAAGCAGCCAATCGGAACGATACCCGAACCTTATATCGCATTGTACGAGATCTAACTGGGGCTCGTGGTGGCCGCGGTGTTCCAATCCGAAATAAAAATGGACGTGTCCTCCTTACTGCAGCTGAACAAGACCAACGATGGGTTGAACACTTCTGCGATACTCTGAACCAACCTGAGCCACCCCAACGGTTCGAGGCCGAAGACCTGGCACCTTCCATGGATCTTCTTCCTGTCAATATCGGACAAATCAGCATCACTGAAGTCAAGACAGCGATCCGACTCCTCAAGAGTGGAAAGGCCGCAGGCCTGGACGAAATCCTCGCCGAAATGCTGAAGCATGGCGGACCCCATCTTGAAGCCGCCCTTACAAGACTCCTAAACGCCTGCTGGTCAACATCACATGTACCCAATGATTGGACGAAAGGCACCATCATCAAACTTCCAAAAAAAAGGTGATTTGGGTGACTGTAACAACTGGAGGGGCATCACGTTGCTGTCGGTACCCGGGAAAGTGTTTTGCCTCACTCGTTTGAATCAGCTACGACACGCTGTGAACGAACGATTGCGAGAAGAGCAGGCTGGGTTTCGGAGTGGCCGGTCATGCGTCGAGCAAATCTTCACCCTCCGCATGATCATTGAACAAACATTGGAATACCAAAGGAAGATTTCTATTAATTTCATTGACTTCGAGAAGGCTTTTGACAGCGTCCACCGGCCGACTCTATGGGCTATCCTACGCCACTATGGAGTCCCTCAGCAGTTTGTAGATGCCTTTCGTTGTCTCTACTCCAACTCCCGTTGCTGCATCCGGACGGATGACGGCTGCACAGATTTCTTCAAGATCAATACTGGCGTCCGACAAGGATGCGTGCTATCCCCTTTCCTCTTCCTGTTGGTAATTGACTTCATTATGCGACAATCAGTTGAGCAAGCTGGCATCGGTGTGCCCTGGCACGAAGTGCGTAATCTCACTGACTTGGACTTCGCAGATGACATCGCCCTGCTGGGCTCGACTCAGGAAGACAGAGGGAGGCGACGAAAGTTGGATTAAGAATCAGCGCCAAAAAAACCAAGGTACTCCGAGTTGGCTATGCACATGCCCGCATTCCTGTCATGATCAACCAACAACGTGCTGAAGAGGTGGAGAATTTTACATATCTTGGCAGCATCATCTCGAATGACGGGGTCTCTGATCGGGATGTCGACGCCAGAGTAGGGAAGGCAGTTGGTGTCCTGCGACGTCTCCAACCTATTTGGAACTCGACCTCCCTGAATGTAAGGGTCAAGATCAGACTACTGAACTCTATCGTCTTCCCTACTGCACTTTACGCTAGTGAAACCTGGCGCTCAACAAGTGCAATTATTCAACACCTGAACGTGCTTCAATAACGTGGCTTGCAGTGAATCCTGAGAATTTCCTACCGGGACCGAATAACAAATGAGGAGGTCCTGCGAAGAGCAGGGACCCGCCCATTAGCCGATGTTGTTGCAGAAAGGCGCTTCCGCTTTGCGGGCCATATTTTACGCCTACCCCCTCATCGCCCAGCTAAGATTGCCATGACATGGCGTTCACGCACTAGCAAGCGAAAGCAAGGCCGACCAAAGACCACATGGCGTCGAACATTTATGGACGATCTGAGAACTGTTGACACTGCCTGGGACGAAGCTGAAACAGTCGCTGCTGACCGACATCGATGGAGATCACTAGCTGCCCGATGCGCCGCCCGGCGTAGGAGGAACTAAGTCTAAGTCTAAGTAAGTGCGGCAAGCCAGGTTAATGATGTGGGGTCCATACGTGAGCTTATGCTGGTGGAGGATTTTAAAAACTCTGTTCCTAAGTCTGTGGCCCTTTATTTAAGTGAACAGAGGGTTACAACTCTACAGCAAGCTGCCACCCTGGCAGATGAGTTTAAGCTGACTCATACAGCAAGTGCGGTAGGACAGGATATCCCTCTGCACTATGGCGCAGCCTGGACAGGTAAAGGTGGGCCAGCTAAGAAGGAAAATGCAGTTATGGTGTTAAGACCTAGGCCCAAACTGTGTTTTTTCTGTCACAAGCCTGGCCATGTGGTTGCCAATTGTGTCAGACTGGCACTCAAACAGAAAGCCCACTCAACACGAAAGGGGCCTGTTTTGAGTAAAGTCAGTCATGGCTCTCAAACTGACAAGCCTGCCAGGCCTACTAAAAGGCTAAACCTGGAGCACAGTTGCTCGGTAGCATCCCGTAATCAGTGTACGAGGCCAACTAACCCTGAGCTACCGCTGGTTGACCCTTTCTCCGGTTCATGTTTAAAACCACCCTTCAGATCTGCACCTCTTGTTAACAATCATGTCTGTGTTTCAGTGAAGCCTGCTAGCTGCCTGCTGGGTTCTCCACACGTGATGGTTCGAAGCCCCGGCTATCCCATGGGACACTTTTTCGAGGGTCTGGGGCCACTCTCTGGCAATGTTGTGAACCCACTGAGATGGGATTGGCAGCTCCCGCAGGCAATGCCTAACCGTTGCTACGCGGTTTGGTAGGTGGAAAGCCGGCAATTTCGTCATGAAACGGCTATGGACTCACTTTTGGTTATCGTAATTTGACAAACCATGGGTTTGCATTTATGGTAGGGGGTGTACAGATATGCAATGTGTATAAAATACTTCTAACCGTACTTGTAATAAAAGTTAACATAATGGAAGGATCCTCAAATGGACATCTTCAATAAACAACTGTAATGCAGTATCAATACTGTGAGAAATATTATTAGATGAAATAATGCTGTAAAGAATGTAACTAAGCAATACTAAACAAGGACCACCTAACAGAAACTATAATAACAGGGACCATAGAAACAGGACGACGTGACAAAGGCTATGGGAGACACAGCAGGTAATTAGGGAGAATAGACACTCCTGGAACACAGCTGTATGAGACCGGGGAGAGTAAAACTAAACACACACGGGGCAAGCATAACCAATAAATCCACTGCTATATCATTCAGCAACAGTGTGGATTTCACAACTCTTTTGCACCTAGACCTCTCAATCTAAATGTGTCTTAAGTGTATTAAAAGTACTTTTCAATCCACAGCCAAAAGCTGTTTTAAAAATTGAAGCATATTTTATTAAGTAACAATTCTCCATATTAAGTCACCATGATCCATCAATCATAGGATTTTATATACTAATGATTCTACCAGCCAAGTGACACAAGTTAAGGTAGGTACTTGTGCTATATGGTTCAAGGCAGGAATGACAGGAAGAACCAAACAAGCTGTGTAATCTTATTTCATACTAGCTGGTTACTCGTTTCACATAGAAAACCTTTAAATCCTTATAACATGTATAAGTGGCGAATCAGGAGAACTCACCAACAGGCGATGGTGTGCTGCCACTGCTGGATAGGTGCTGAATCTGAAGTCTCTGAGTTAATTGTGGTGGCACCTGAGGCAAGGGGCTGATGACTGATGGGATAAGAAAAGAGTAGATCCCAGGTGTGTAGTGCTTCATCTGGGCCAGTGGGGAACTGCTGCGAGCCGGGGCACGGCTGGCCGTCTTCATCACAGTGATGATCAAATGACGTGCTGAGCACTGAATGGTCAGAGGTTTGGAGAAAATGGGAGACCATCGTATGAGCCCCTGGTTGCAGTTAATGTAACTGGAGCAGGTGTGGTACCACCTCTGCACTCCGAAGATGCATGGTGGTGGAGTTGACTCAGAGACTAACCCTGTAACACAGACACATATCAACAAGGTGTGGAGCTGCCAGTCTGCATTTCTCTGTTAATCATTTCCTGTGTCCTTGTTTCCTACAGGTATAAATGAATCAAGATCTTACTGCTTACATAGTTATCTTGAGGGGTTTTAGTCTTTAATTCTGGTTAGTTTTCTATTCTTTGTTTTTGTTATCTTGAGAATTGCTTTTGGTTTGTGATTACTTCTCTGTGTTTCAGTTTAACATAGCTTCCCCAGTGTTTCTTGTTAAGTCTTCGTCTCTGTCCCATGTTTGTTACTTCCTGTTTTATTTTGACACTCCTTTCTCACTTGTACTTTGTTTTAAATTCTACTGTCTTCTTGTCTTGTTTCCTAGATTCTACTCACCTGAGTATCATTTACCCCAGCTGTGTTTACATCCCCTAAGTGCCCTCTTATGTGTATTTAGTGGTGTCTTTCCCTCAGTCCTTGTCACAATGTTTGTTTTCACTTCTTGTGCCTTCCCTGCCTGAATTTCTGCATTTTTATGGGCTATGTTATATGGATTATTAAGTTTTCCATCAGTTTAAAAAAAGTGAGTTTTCAGTAGTGAGGGGCAAAGCGAGGTTTTGTGAAACACTGAAATATTCAAAGCATTTGTGCTGAATTTGTATTGAGACTTTGAACCCCATCGGGGTGATTGAGAGTTCGCCTTGTAATTGGAAGGTTGCCGGTTCGAGCCCCGGCTTGGACAGTCTCAGTTGTTGTGTCCTTGGGCGAGACACTTCACCCATTGGTGGTGGTCAGAGGGCCCGGTGGCGCCAGTGTCCGGCGGCCTCGCCTCTGTCAGTGCGCCCCAGGGCAGCTGTGGCTACAATGTAGCCTGGATCCTGGAATGCCTTGGAGAACTGTAGAAGATCAACAGGGCCCAAAGAGCCTTCATCAGGAACTCACTGGGGATGTGGTGAACAACACTAGAGGCAAACTTCAAGCCAATACCACAAGTCACCATCAAGTACTGTACATTCGTCTTTCAGATGATGATGGTGGAGAGCACTGTCAAATACATTTATCCAAAATTTACCATAGCTGTTCACTTGAGTTAACATTTCATGATTGTGAAGGCCATATGATTGACATCACATTTAAAATTTTAATAGGGTCATTTCATCTCTAATCAACATGGACTTGTCATGGTTCTGGGACATTTTGACCCAGCATTTTGAGTTTGTGGTGTTTCTGTGATTTCTTTGTGTTTTAGTTTTCTGTTATTTAGCAATGAATTTAATTCTGGTCTTGCTTCTATGTATAGTTATAATCAATGTCCCCTCTAATTTTTCATGTGCCTGAGTGAACACACAAACTCCCTGAGCGTCCCTTGGACCACTGTGAGCGACAGCAGACGTGAGCACTGTGGTCACGCCAGCATCCAATCCATCCAAGTTACATATTTATTAAAATAATCAAATTACAGCATTTACATTTATGGTAGACTACTTTTAATTAACTGCTTTACATTTTTTGATTGCTCCACATGGTACATTTTTCCACCAATAGGAAAGGCTGGGGTTTTTTTTTTTTGTCTTTGCTCACAGGCTTTCGATCGTTTTCCTTATAAAACGCAGTTTTTACCGTTTCTTCCTGCAGTAAATATAAACAACGATATTGTTTATATTGCAGATATTTTTATCATAACTCTGGTTTTACGTGACCGATCAACACAATTTAAAAACTGGCAGGGATAGCTCAGTAGGTAGAGTGGTGGCCCCATGATTGGAAGGTCGGGGGTTCGACTCCACTGAACGGCTACCCTGAGGTACCCCTGAGGTACCCCTGAGCAAGGTACCGTCCCTACACACTGCTCCCCGGGCGCTGCATTGGTGGCTGCCCACTGCTTCATTGGGTGAATGGGTTAAATGCAGAGGAACTATTTCCCTATGGAGACTAACACATACACACACACTTTTCCCGTCAGTTGTTCCGTCTGTCCTGCTCACATCTCCAATGGTTGTACACGTTGGCATTAACGTGGCTTCACTCCACATCAGCCACTTTGCTAAAACACCGGTGTGGGCACATGAGGACGCTGTCATAGCCTGTCAGCCACGTTGATTAGCTGCGTATATACGAATGTGAATCGCATTATTGGCTGGACTTTGGGATAAGGTGGCATCGCTCTAATCCCATACGGGAGCAGCCAGTCACTGACTAACACTGCAAAACAGAATTGTTAAGGTATTTATTTTAATTTCAATTCAGGTTAGATTTTTTTTGTGTGTGTGCGCAACACAGATTTTCTGTGCACAGAGACCGTGCCAGCAGTGCGCAATTGCGCAGCTTAGAGGGAACATTAGTTATAATTCTGTTTCCATGTTTTCCTGTCACCATGTCACTCTCTGTGTCCTATCCAAGTCTGTTGTGTCCTCTGTGTTTGATTCTTAGATGTGTTCATATCTTTTCTCCCTTTTTGTTCTAAAGGGACTTTTTTGGTCCCAGTGTGAAGTCCGTGTGCCTTAGTCTGCGTGTTTCCTGTTTTATTTTGATAGTCTTGCGTCCTGGGTTTAGTGTCTTTAGTTTTGCATCCTCCTGTGCCGTGTTTATTCACCCCAGCTGTGTTCTCCGTGTGTTTCCTCTTACCTCGTCACCCTCTTCTGTATTTATGATGTGAGTCGTCATTCATGCTTTGTCGGGTCGTCTGTTAACCTTCCCTGTACCTCCATGTCTCAGCACATCCAGGTATTTCCAGTTATTTTAGGTTTCATGCATTTAGTTCTTCCCAGTTCAGGTTTTACACTCGTTCCCTTCTAGTTGTTTCCCTCGTTTGGTTTATGTTTGTGATCAGCCATAATAAAGGCTTCATGCCTTTTTTGCCTTTTTTTGCAGTGGTTTGTATCACATCTATCTAATAGACTCCAGTTTGTGCATGTAAATGGAGAGTCCTCTTCACACACTGAGGTTAATTATGGAGTTCCACAGGGTTCAGTGCTAGG
>NW_005187633.1:693650-694765 GCF_000239375.1 Pundamilia nyererei | reverse complement strand
GGGAGGCAGAGCCTTCAGTTTTCAGGCCCCTCTTCTGTGGAACCAGCTTCCAGTTTGGATTCAGGAGACAGACACTATCTCTACTTTCAAGATTAGGCTTCAAACTTTCTGAGCATCCATCAGCGCTGGATCATTGTTTGAGAAACTGTCAGTTTCCCAGTTGATTTAGATATCAGGAAGTGTGTGATTCTCGGCTAACATGCAGTTTTCTAACAACAACTTTTGTGGTGTTTCCTGCAGGATCTTGGAAACAGGTGGGTCGAGCTGACGCACAGGTTTTGGGAACAGAGGAAACGCAGACACGGGCCATCGTCACCAGAAGAAAATATTCTGCACTTTGTCACTCACCTCACTGTAAGCAAACAGTCTTCATTCAAAGAGTCCTGCGTGTGGGTTCTGCATCCGCATATCTGACAGATCTAGAGTAAGCATCTGGTTACCACTGAAGTATATTACCTTCCATTTGTATGGCATGCTGTATCGAACACTGCACTGAGCTCTAGCAGGACAAGCACAGAGATGAGTCCACTGTCACTAACACTGTGATGAGTTCTGAAACCTGACTGAAACTCTGCAGAGCACAACTACTCTTTCAAGAATTTCAGCTAGAAAATGAAGGTTGAAGATTGGTCTATAATTAGCTAAAATAGCTCAAGTGATATCTTTTTAAGTAATGGTTTAATTACTGCCAGCTTGAAGGCCTGTGGTATGCAGCCATTAATAGAACTACACTGATCATATTTAAGATTGGAGCCTTAATTAATGGTAAGACGTGTCTGAGCAGGCTTATAGAAATGGGATCTTATAGACACATTGATGATTTGGAGGAAATGATTATTATCGGATTATATCTCTGCTGTGGTTATGAGTATTTATTTTTAATGTTAAATTTTTATTCAAAGAAATTCATGAAGGCGACTGTTTTGATGTAGTTGCTGTGTCACTTGCTACTCCAGTACAACAAGCCCAGTCAAATCAATCTAAAAGGAACTGTGTTTCATCCGTTTGTTCTAAGCAGAGTGTCAAACCTAATGATAATGTCAACATTCCTCAAAGGCTGGCCAGTTCTGAGACTGAGATGCACTCCAGGGCCTCCCCAGAGGCTGGGTTTCAGC
>NW_005187633.1:690038-691550 GCF_000239375.1 Pundamilia nyererei | reverse complement strand
TGTCTTCTCCCTGCTGTTCATCGTCATCCTCCTCTGCTCGTTTTCATTCAGGTTTGTGCTCTGTAGTTTAGTTGTTTCACAGTTTAGTTTAGTTCGAGCCCCGTTTGCTGTTTGTCCACATTCTTTTTGTGTTCAATAAATCACCTTCACTCCTCTACGACTGCCTGCGATTGGATCCTCATTTATTCCACACGGCTCGCCTCGGCAGCCGTGACAGTGTACAGCTCACCTGTTAGAATCCCAGTTTAGCCAAATCACCAGTTTAGAATCACTAGTTAGCCTAACCCCACAAACTTGATCAACATTGAAAACATTATTTTTCTGTTAAGCTGCTGCCTTCCTGCATTGTATTCCATGTTTATTAAAATTTTACATGGCATCCAAACGTTTTTGGAATTGGGTTCTACTTATCCTGTGTCGACATGGCATTTCCTTGCAGCTCTTAATAGGAAAACATACCATAGGTAAACATTGTGGTGAAAATGTTTCTAAGCACTATATGCAGTGTTTTTTTTTAGAAAAGGTAAGATGAGTCATCTGTTCTTTGGGGTTTTATCAGTTTTCTTGTATGAATTGGTTTATATTATTAGTATTATTTACCTAATTATCCAAATAACATTCACTCATCAATATGTTAAAGTCTTGTTGATGTTTTTGAGAAGTCATCAAGATACTTGGTTTTTCATTTAGACTCAAAAGCTAAAAATGGTGTGTCAAACCAGGACATGAGGCAGGGTAAACTGGATTACACATGTTCACAGACAGTCTCCTGAACTTCGAGGGAAGGATTCTAACATTGTTGGCAATGTTACTCTTTACAGGTTGGTGTTATTCACACAGCAGTCACTGGCTATTGCAGAGGCATCCTGCAACTTCTTAACAGTCTCCTTCAAGACAACTTTCTTCCTTCATTGTGGGAAGAAAGAAGGGGTAAAGCACTGCAAGAATAATTCATGAGGTTTAATTTTAGAAGTATAACTCATACGCTGTGGATAGAAACCACACAGCCACCGAGCACAAGCTGAATAAAAATAGCATTAAAAACAGCGAGATGGTGCATAGAGAATTGACAGTTTGATAGAACCGCTCTGCACCCTGCAGTACATTCAGTAAGGAGTGCTCATTCTTTTGTTTACTTTCCTATAAAAACTAACAGTGTTAGTCTAGATATATAAGGAGAGTAGTAAGAATTTATTTCATTTTGATTATGCAGAAAATTAAAATTAAATTAAATGTTCAAATCTGAACATTTAGTTTAGTATATTCACAAAAACCGGAGTTTCTAGTTTATTGCAGATACCACTGCATCCCATTAAATGTTGTATCCTTGTTAGTGAGGTGCACACCATGCAGTACAGATCATTTTAATTTAAGTGAGATTAGTTTTAGTTTTAATTAATAGGTTTTTTTTGTATTACCAGATTTATTTTTCTGCTCTTGCTCTTGACGAAGGCGGTCGCACTTTTCTCCTCCTCCTCCTCTCCCTTAGCTTCCCTGCTTAGCCTCTTATGT
>NW_005187633.1:687585-688857 GCF_000239375.1 Pundamilia nyererei | reverse complement strand
CTACCGATCTCTGACCTGTATCCCCATGTGATGTCTGTGTTGTGTGTTTAAGGTTGGGGGGGGGGTCCTATTTCACTGCAGGGCAACCTGCACATGGCGAATAAAGCCTTGATTGATTGATTGATTGATTGATTGATTGATTGATTGATTGATTGATTGATTGATTGATTGATTGATTGATTGATTATCTTCTCTGTTTGAATGTATATTTACAAAATGTACTTACTTGTAATGTCTCCTACAGGGACAGCTCCATTCATGAATTTCCTCTGTGGTCTTCCTCACTCCTGCCTGGCAGCTCCATATTCAACATCCTGTGTCATCAGAAAAGAGGAGAATACTTGTTCACAGCACTGTAACTCTACATTTTTGTTTCTTTATCTGACAACCACAAAATGTAAAGGGCAGAAATCTTGATAACCTTACATAGCAACACACTCCAGCTGAGGCCAAGTGTTTGCTCAAAAGGGGTTGTTTGATTGTTTTCTCCGTATTTACCATCAATAAAGTTCATCCTGTATGTAATTACTAATAGGTTACATTCTATAGGAATCTTTTTTTCTTTCTTTGCCTCTGACACATTCATTCACCCACCAAAATCACTGAATTTAGGTGTTCCAGTCACTTCCACGGCCACAGGAATCATAATTCAAGCACACAGGCATGCAGACTGCTTCTATAAACATTTGCTGTCAGGAGCTCAGCGAATTCCAGTGGTACAGTGAGAGGAATAGTGATAGTCCTGTGAATATGCCTTGCTACTAAATACTTCACAGTTAACTGTCAGTGGTATCAAAAGAAAGTAGTGATTGGGAACAAAACCAACTCAGCCACAAAGTGTTAGGCCACTTGACCTCACAGAGCAGGGTCAGCTGGTGCGTAGGGCACAGTTTGCTAACTTTCTACAGACAGAATCACTACAGACCTCCAAATGTTATGTGGCCTTTAGATTAGCTCAAGAAGAGTGGATAGAAGGCCACCACAGGACTCTAGAGCAGTGAACATGTGTTCTCTGGAGTGAAACTTCACTGACAATCCAATGGACAAGTCTGGGTGTGGAGCGCAATACTACTCTGACTTACACTGTACCAAGTGTAAAGTTTGATGGAGGGGGTGGGAGGGTTATGGTGCGGGGCTATATGACTGAACTCATAAACAACAATTCTTTTTTTTATAGATATGTGGTCCTCAGAGGACAACCACCACAAACATGTGCTTTATACAGTGGGGCAAAAAAGTATTTAGTCAGCCACCGATTGTGCAAGTTCCCCC
>NW_005187633.1:678124-685353 GCF_000239375.1 Pundamilia nyererei | reverse complement strand
CATCACAATAAACTAGCTAGCAGTAGATAACAGTAGATACTAAATAATAAACGATATTGTGCAGCACGCAAGATAGACAGCGCACAATGTGCTTTGAGGCAGCAGCCAAGAAAGCTGTAGTCTGCGTCTGTGAACACCCGTGTGTACACCTGTTTCTGCCACAGCACTGGAACTACTGCGGGTGTCTGTAAGTTGCGGTTACGGTAATTCAGGATCTAGCTGGTGTTACTGAAGAGGCGCGAGCATAAAGGAAGTGACATTTTTTTAAATGGCAGCTAATTTTAAATGGAACACAAAATGTTTGTGTGCAGTTTGTCTCACAGCGTGTTGCAGCTAAAGGCTCGGCTGCTGTATTTTACAGGGAGAGAAGAAAGAGAGCCAACTTCACTCAGAGATGGAGAAAGATATGAAAGACAGGAGAGGAAGAAGAGAGCTTAGATTTGGTGCACAGGGGCTGTGGTTTCATGGAATTGTCCTGACGTCATAATGGCTATAAAGCTTTCTGTAACGGGAAGAGAGACGAAGACCGTAGTGCTTCCCACACTGTGCAAACTGTGTGTGTTTAATAAATCACTTTTTAGACACCTCCGAGGACTCTGTCTGCGCTTATTTTTCCTTCCAAATGAAAAGAACCTTACAACAGTTAGGTCACATCTAGTGTTGCAGAGATTCATATGATTTTTAGCTGAAGATGCTGAGATCCATTGATTGAATTCCACATTCATACCAACTTTATACCATTTAGAAAACAGACAGTATAAACAGTGTACTGTCAGTATAGAGCAGTGGTTCCAAACTTTTTTTGCTGGGCCCCCCTTTGTTTTACAAGAAAAATGTTTGCGCCCCCCACAAACACATCCTCCAACCACACACGCCCATATTTTGCTCCATTGCGGTTTATTTCACACCTCAAACATTTAGTAAACAATTAAACAAATACAAGTAATCTGCAATAAATTACAGGTAGTAATAAAATAAACTACTAACTCTTTTACGCTACGTCGGCACCTACACGGGTATTTTTGAACACGCAGCTGTTTCGTCCACGTAAACGACGTTTCAAATCACCGAAAACTGAGATTTTTAAAACTCCTTTTTTGCGTTTACGTGTGGACGAGGAATACAGAGTTCGCCACACAACGTCAAAGGTATGAGTCTTTTTCACGTCACGCTGTGCGCCACGTTATTGTTTACATGAGATGAACTGCAGAATGGAGATAGAGACAAAATACTGTTAATCTGACTGTCTGCAGGTTTTACACGCAGTTACTGTCCCTCCATTTACAAAGGCAGAGGCGTCATGGTGTGATTATTTTACATGTAGTTGTTTTTTTCCTGTGTAATAATATTCAACATTGCTGTCAACACAGTTTTCAAAAAATGCTTCTCTGTGCAAAATGGGTTCAAAAACATAAACAGCTGTGGGATCCTGTTTGTCCGTGATTTAGACAAATCGTGGCAGGATCAGCCTGATGTTATTCGTATCCCGCTGTAACTTTACTGTATGAAGAGCAAACATCTCCAACATGTCAGGAGTAGTTAGTCATTACAACAAGTGTTTGTGAACTAAAAATCAAGGATGTGGGATCCTGTTTGTCTGTGATTTAAACAGCCAGCAGCCCAGCGCTGCTCCCGACGCAGGGGAAAAGCAATCCTGCAGGGAGACCTACCTCGGCACTTCTGCAGGTGAAGCCAAAGGGGAGATTTGCTTCACCATATTTTCTAGTCTTTGGTTTAGAATGAAGTTGGTTTGGAAACATATTCAGCGATGCTTCATCTCCTGCTTTGTGTTTGTGTGGGTGCCCTGTGCTAGCAGTAGGGATGGGTATTGATATGATTTTCACGATTCCATTTTCGATTCTGTTTAACGATTCGATTCTTTGTCGATTCTTTTTAAAGAAGGAGAACACTAAGGTCGATTAGCTTAGAACTTTGTTTTATATCTTCTCTTTGAACAAGACAGACATTTAGGAGTAACATGGCCTTACAAACCCAACAGTGAGATCTTAAGAGATCCAGCCTACGGCTCTTCAATGGGGTGTCACAGGGTCCCCAGGAAAAAAATTGTAAATGTAAAATAATAAAATAAATATTCTTCTGTAGCAATAACAAAGTATAACATAAATTATTCTGTAGCAATTACACAAGAATATCCAGTAATGTCCCTGCCTACAATTAAACACATTCACTTACAATCGGGGCATCTGCTGTGGCAAATAGGTGCAAGCCTTTGACCACAAACTTAGTCACAGGTTTTGTAATAAGGCAGATCGCGCTAACATAATATGCACTGTTGTTGATTATTTACCTGCAGCATTAACGGGAGAGGACGTGCAAACGTTACCGCTGCTGCTGGGTTGAGATTCACGGAATTAAAAACACGACATTCATTTAAGGTCATCGTGTGTTTTGTGAGCAAATGCTTTTGCATATTCGTAGTGTTTCCTCCTTTAAATGAAATATCTGCTTTGCAAGTATTGCAAGTTGTACTGTTGTCATCCGTTCTCGTAAAGTACTATGCCAGCAAATCAAATGAAAGTAGTTATATGTAGTGTGTGAATGCGAGAGTGAATGAATAGTGGAATTGTAAAGCACTTTTAGTGCCCAGAAAAGCGCTATATAAATGCAATCCATTATTATTATTATTATTATTATTATATTAATATAGCACAAGATTCTGTTAGCTTTGCACAAAAAACAAACATCCTCCAAACATCGTCTACTTTTTACTCTCTTATTAACGGTACATTTCAGAACCTCAATTTTTTTTTCTTTTTACTTCAGTAAAGAAGTTGAAACAGTACTTCAACTTTTACTGGGGTATTTTTAACAGTAGTATTTATACTTGTACTTAAGTACAGAATGTCTGCACTTTTGCCAACTCTGGTCAGAGTCATATAACTAAAGCCATACTGAGTCGGACGTCACACAGACTAATAATTTCTGGATCGGGTGGTGAGGAACCACGGCATCCTGATAACAGGTGGGCTACTGAAACAAGGAATACATGGCCAAGCAGTGATACTATGGACTTGATGCAGTGCTACTATGCCAGCAAATCCAATGAAAGTAGTTATATGTAATGTTTCTGGTTGGATGAGCAGCCAATATCCACACTAAAAAAGAATCATTTATTTGGTTAGTGCAGTAACATTAATAGAATAAATCTACCATCAAAGCTGGAGATCCAGAGGCTACAGCACATTGGGAATAACGGTGAACAGTATAGATATGATGAGCAAACCCTGGAAGAAGGGAGGAGTGCTATTGAAGTTTTTTTTTTGTTTTTTTTTTTCCCTGTCCCATTTGGTTCTTTAGCCGTCAGAATTGCTGTCTGAAGACTAACAAGGATACCCAATGGATTTATTTTGCCAAATGGATCATCACGACCTTGCCGTATTGGTCCATTTGATCAACCTTTGTTGTTATTATTTATTTTATTTTATTTTCAGTTGTTACAGACGGGACAGACATGAGTGAGGGATAGGAAAGGGAGAGAGAAAGATGAAGGAAAAGAAAAACAGAAGGGAAGAGGGACAGTGAGAAAGGAAACTTAAAAAGAGAAAGAAGAGAAAAAAAATCTCCTGGATCAGCTGTTGAGAGAAAAAGAACAGAGCAACATACTAAACACAACACCATCACGTTAATCTAGCTATGTGTAAACAGCAGTAAATACTAAATACTGAATGTTGTTGTGTAGCACGCAGGACAGACAGCGCACAATGTGATTGGAAATAGCACCAATAAAGGTATAGTTTATGTCTATGAACAGTGAACACCCGTGTGCACACCTGTGTGGATCAGCGCGCTTGTATTCAAAAGGTTTCCCCATGTAATGGTCTGCTAGAGGATGTAGAGAGCCATAGCCCCGCCCCCCAGGGCATGAAGCAGGCATGGAGGACATCCAGAGGCCCCAGAGTGCGAGAGCCCAAGGAGGACCACTGGAGGGGCATCCGTGCCACCCTCCTGGGAAGAGCTGAGGAGAGCCCTAGATGAGGGGTCACCCAGTAGCCACGGAGCAGAAGCCAGAGGGGGCCGGACAGGCGTGCCCGCCGGCTCTGCTGGCAGCCAGCTGTGCCAGAGTGAACCGAGCCGCAGGCCCAGAGGCCCGAGGGCCCCCTTTGCCCCGGAAGAGGCCTGACCGAGCATCAGGCGCCAGGCCCCGCCAAGTGAGCTGGTACATACCTGAGCGCCCATCCCCGGACACCAAGAACCACCAACGCACCGACCCCTGAGGGCATCAGTCACCGGCAGGGAGTGTGGTGAGGGGAGATAGGCCTCCATACTTTGGAGGGCCTGAGAGTTGCTAGAGAGGTGGAGTGCTATTGAACTTAATAATTCTCAAGCCCTGCAATTCTGCATCTGCTGAGCTGATAATGAAGACTGTGGTCAAACTCATGGAGACCAGCTAAGACAGGACAGAACAACCTCAAGTATGCCACAAGGGTACGACACCAAGAAACTATCAGCCGACTACCCTGCCTCAATACAACATGTAGGGTCCTTTAGGGCATCACAGCAACCAACACAAGCATCCACACAAGGACAGGTCAGAAAGGCTTTGAAAATAAAACCAAAGGGTCAAAGCACCAGGTCCTGGTTGATAGAACAGTACACCAGCACTATAAGACCAGACAAACCAACCTTAGCACCACCTGGATTGGCTACAAGAAAGCCGATGACTCACACATGGATACTGGAGTGCTTGGCACTGTACAAGACTAACAGTATGCTGATAACATTAAACAGGAACCCTGTAGGACTGTGGAAGACAACAATGGAGACAACTGGAAGACAATGGCAGAAGTCACTATCAGCTGCTTATTATACCAAAGCAATGCATTGTGCCCACTGGTGTTCTGCATAGCCTCAATCCTCTAAGCCAGCTCATAAAAACAGCTATGAATGTAGCTTCAGGAGCAGAGTGATCATGAGCCACCTGCTGTAGATGGATGAGGTCAAGCTGTATATCAGGAGTGAGTGAGACACACTCTCACTGATCTAACTCCATCAGTAAGATGTTAGAATGGCCCAGCCAATTATCTGACCTGACTCAAACTGAAAATCTATAGGAAGAGCTAAAGATCAGAGTTCATAGAAGTGGCCCACAGAACCTTCAGGGTTTGAAGACTGTGTGGAAGAATGAGCAATGCATGCAACTAGTTTCTCCACTTGAAGCTTTCATCACCAACAAAGGCTTTTGAATGAAGGATTAAATGAATTTATTGTCTGTTCAAAACTTCAATAGTGTTCAATACTCAGCTAAAACAGCCTGTTTCAGTTGTTTTCAATAAATTGCATTCTCAAAAAAATATTTTGTCTCACGCCCATTTCTTCTGGTTTCATGCTGAAGCTCTACTTGGAACCTTGTTAAGATCCAACCATGCAAAATATGATTTTGTTGACATTTTTTAAATGGTCTTAAACCTTTGATCAGGACTGTGAAAATAAAGCTGAAGTGGCACAGGATGAACTCAACGGTGCAATGGATCATCATTCTCAATTTTGTCCAAGCAGTGAGCGCATGCAGTTCTGCCGCTTGAACCCAGTTAGTCATAATCCATGCAGTCTTTCATTTAGCGGGACGAGCGGTTGGTGTATTGTCATATGGAAATAAGAGGAGCTGATCAAAGCTCCCCTTCCCTGGATGAGCTCCTCATTTGTCTCTCCAAGGACTTCCAGCTTGCCAGCCAGTACAGCTCCTAATACAGATGTCTCAGTGCTCATGGCCAACCACCCACCATCATTAAAATTTCATACTGACACACAGACAGATTCCTGCGAGCACTACAGACTCCACTGTATCCACCCGCGTGACTCCTTCTCACCTGCCCTGCTGTAACTGGTTAAATGGACTTGTGTGAGGAGAGATCCATGTGTGTTCAATGTTTTCAATGTGATCATTAAAGATCAGCAAGTTATATTACATTACAATCATTTTCTCAAGCTCTTCAGCCATCCACATTTGCCAGGAAAATGGGAAATAAGTTTAGCATTTCTTTTAGAAAAATAGTTTTTTATCCAAACGAGCTTGAAAGTCACCTTTATTCTTCAACAAATCCTGAACTCTCTAAGGCAAATGTTTTTTTTTTTTAAATTTATTCTAGTAGTCTTCAGGAATAGTTCTCCAGGCTTTTCAGAGGACAATGCAAAGCTTTTCTGATCCATTGAGTTTGATGCATTTTGTTCTGTTCTCTGTCAAATTGACCCCTGTTTCAATGACCTTGAGGTGTGGGGTATGGTGAGGCCAATCCATGACTCATTGTTCCATTGTGTGGATATGCTTTTATCATCTTGTTGGTACAAAAATGTAATTTTAAGCATGACGTTTTTATATATTTAACTAAAGAAATGCAAACAAATGATCGGTTCTACAAGAGGCTTTTGCTAAGAAAGTGCATATGGACATAATCTATACAATGTATTCTTTGCCACCTTTTCTGTTATGTAGAGACACGATAGCTGAACAAGTTAGATGCAATGTTTGAGTGATTTGTAGGTCAGTGTCAAATGGCTTAACAAGCAAACAAAAAAGGTTTGTCTGAAAATGGTCAGATACAAGGAAAGGATTGAAAATGAATGGAAGTGCAGCCAATATTCAAAGAAACCCTTTGAAAGGCCTTTAGAGAACCAATGAAACTATTACTCAACATAACAAAACAAAAACAAGAACATCTGGATCCTTATAAGTGAAACACTGAGGAAAACCTTTGCAGGAGACCAGACGCTTTTCATTCCATGCTCCTCAGAGTACGATGACCTGGATGACTGAGAACCTACATGGACATGTTCCTGTATCTCCTGTACTTCCCAACCTCTTTCAGCAGTACTTTACTGCACTTCCTCGTTTCATCTCAATACACACACACACAATACAAACTAGGGCAACGGTCAGTCATTACATTACACAGGTTATTTTTCCTTATTCAATATATTGATTAGATTTATGCATAATTAACTACTAGCAGAATCACACATAGATATATTCTATTATAGCACTCTATTACTTGAACCATAAAAGGGCTGATATGAAGTATTTTATTCCACTTCTGAGTAGAATCGGGGGATCTCGTTCTCCTTGACAATTAGATAAGGTTTTCTTTATTTTATTAATTTAGAATGTTTGTAAATTCTTTATAAACATGCTACACACTTTAGCTTTAAATAAACTGTCAAATAGGCAAATGGCAAAAATGATAATCACGATTATTTTCACTGAAATTGAGATC
>NW_005187633.1:676011-677149 GCF_000239375.1 Pundamilia nyererei | reverse complement strand
CCGACAATATTTTCACGGACCGGCCTTTAAGGTGTCGCGGATAAATGAGGGAGGGGCTAATAATCGGCTCAGTCATTTTTAATGATCGTTGAAAGCCCAGATTGTAATCGTGATTAAAATTCGATTAATTGAGCAGCCCTACTGTCAAATAATGAAAATCATAGTTGTTTATTAGTAACATAGAAGCAGCTTAAAAGTCAGTAATAAATATAAGAGGATCTCTGCAGTAGGGCTGGGCCATTTCATACCATTCACGGTAACACCGGTATAATGTTGGGCAACGATAAGAAAATGAAATATGGCGATAGAATATAGGTAAAACACGCATGTGCAGAGCCTTTGTTTTCATACACACATGGCGGTGAAAGCAGATCATTGAATGAAACAGATGAACCAGAACTGGTTTGTAAAAATGCTGCAGCTTCACTGGTGTGGAACTGGTTTGGCTTTCGTCCCTCAGATACACAACAAAGCACTATTTTTGGTAGAGCATGCTAGCGGGCCGTCGTGTATTGTTTGGAAAATACGGCACACTTAAAATCAATCCTTTGATTTTTCTGAAAGTCGACAGAGCCCCTTATAATCCCGTGTGCCTTATGTATGAACTCTGGTTGTGTTTACTGACCTGGAAACGATTTTATGTGCACGGCGCTCGAAAATCTGTCAAATGTTGTAGTACGACTTTGCTAAGCTACGAAGCCGCACTGCTTGATGGATTGTGGGAGCATTACGGCATCGTAGGCGGAGCCTCGCGGAGTGATACGTACTGTGCTTCCACATAATATTACCGTATTGTGTGTGTATAACTGTTTTTAAGTTTTGTGGATATTATACATGGTTATGCTGAGGATATGTCGGCCAGTTTCCACTGGAAATGCCTTTTGGTTAAACTGTCAGCGAGGAATTTGCACTGTTACATTTTTATATAACTTTAATGCAAAAAACAGCTGCTAGTTTAAGTGAAAATACATTGATGGGTTTTTTGCACTAATAAAGTTGTGGAGTTGTAAAGTATTTTGTCTAGTGTCAGTTATATTGTCGGTTATATCGTTATCGCAAATTTATCGTTATCATGATAAATATTGTTGGTCATATTGCCCTGCTCTACTCTGCCTTTTCAGATGCTGCTCATAAACCA
>NW_005187633.1:667351-675991 GCF_000239375.1 Pundamilia nyererei | reverse complement strand
CCCCCCCCCCCCACCCCCCTTCAAAAGCCAAATCAAAACCAAAAAAAACCTCCTGCTTTGATTAACAGTTAATGGAGAAGTTAAGACGCATGACAACTCACTGCTCCACGCAGTGATACCAGGATGAAAATCCATCAAGACATTTATTCCATCTTCTTCCCTATTGTTGTTCAGTCATAGCAGGAATGAGCAGGTGGTGCCTTCTGTCCTTTTGTCATTCAGCTGCAGTGCCAGGATCGAGGGGAAAGGGAGTGATGCAATGGTGTCAAAGCTAAGATGGTGACATCTTCTAAAATGATACGCCCTGTCGAACCAACAGCTGGAAACAACAGATATTTTGTAAAGCGGGAAGGTTGACACATTTGAATGTTGTAGCTGTTAAACTGCTAATTTATTTCTTCACAGTTTTCTCTGGTTTATATAGAGAGGGAGTTCGGGGTAGCACTTTTGTTTTGTTTGGGTTTTTTTCAGGGTTTAGGCAGCATGTGGTTGGAATAGATTGCCTTGGCTCACCCTAGAGTTTATGCTTTTAGTTTTTGGTGTTACTGGAGCAGCAGTAAACCTCACCTTAGGTTCTGAATTTGCGACTGGTCTTCTTGTTTTGGGGACAGCGAGGAGTCTCTTTTTAACCCTTATGTTGTGCTCCCATACCCTTAGACCCCGGTATAACAGCTAGCTTAAGCTTACAAATATAAAGAATATTAAATACAGTTTTGAAATTTATTAATAACAATAAAAATAGTTAATTAAATCATGAATTTGCTTTAAATCACTTTCTTTGGAAATTCAGTTTAGTAGCCACGCGCAGGCCTGACTACTGCCACTACGCCGTTACGTATTTAAAATACAAAATATGAGTAACTGTATTCCGTTACAGTTACCCTTTTAAAAGGTTAAGAGGGAGAAAAAGGAAAAGTACGAGCTGTCACCGAGCAGAAACTGAAGCTGGAAGCATGTAAATATAATAATAACCACTGCAGCCAAACAGAGAGCCTGACGAGTCCAGCTGTAAGTAAGCTATTAAGACTCGACTGTACGCTGTGTTCGTGTTTCCTCTGAAACAATAAGCTCCGTTGCAGCCTTTCAACGCCTCTCTCTGTCTCTCGCTAGCAAAGTCGACCCAGACAACAAAGTAAAGCTAGTTTTCAGCTACGAGCCCGACACAAACCCGACGTATTAGCCAGAGGTCCCTTTACTACGGTTCGGAGCCGCGGACCTGTTTTATATACGCGCTGAATAGTTTTCTATACGAGATCACTGCAAAAAGTGCAGCCTTACCTAATGTCCACCTACTGTTACTCATTTATATTAAGATTTAAACATGTAGCTGGTGTTGGTGTGGAGAGTAACCTTCAGTAATAGTAATAAATCACACAGCAATAGGACATTCATGATAATATAATAGGTAATCCAAAGTATTCAGAATACGTTACTCTCATTGAGTAACGTATTCGGAATACGTTGCAAAATACATTTTGGGGCATGTAATAATAATAATAATAATAATAATAATAATGGATTGGATTTATATAGCGCTTTTCAAGGCACCCAAAGCGCTTTACAATGCCACTATTCATCCACTCTCGCATTCACACACTGGTGGAGGCAGCTACAGTTGTAATCTGTAATCTGTAATGGAATACATTTTAAAAGTAACCTTCCCAACACTGCAGAGACATGACCCAGCCAATCAACTGACCCGAATCCAACTGAAAAATAAAAGGAAAGGACTAATGCTCAGAGTTCACAGAAGGGGTCAAAATAACACCTGAACAATGCAACTAGGTACTCTATACGGGATGTATCTTGAAGCTGTCATCATCAACAAAGGTGGTGTGTTAAATAAATTTCAGTAAGCCTGATCGATACCTGTATCATCTGAACTATGGAACATTCAGTTTGACTGCATTTAGCTGGATGTGAGCAGACAGGCTGTCTCTGAACACCTCAGAGTTCACGCTGCTGCCTCTGTCCTGTGTCACATCGTTAATAGACACCAGTGTCCCAGTGCCACTGGCAGCCATGCACACCTGAGCCATCACTGTGTTTTACAGATGATGTGGTATGTTTCTGATCACGAGCTGTTCCACACCTTCGTCATACTGTTTTCTTGCCATCGTTCTGGTTGATCTTGGTTTCATCTGTCCAAAGGATGTTTTTCCACAACTGTGCTGGCTTTTTCAGTTCTTTTTGTTTAATCAAAGTCCAATCTAGCCTTTATATTCTTGAGGCTTATGGTCGGCCTGCACCTTGCAGTGAACCCTCTGCATTTAGACTTGGACATCGATACAGCTACCTCTCCTGGAGAGTGTTGTTCACCTGGTTGTGATGGGGTTTCTCTTCACCGTGGAAATGATTCTGTGATCATCCACCACTGCTGTCTTCTGTGGACGTCCAGGTCTTTTTGTGTTGCTGAGTTCACCAGTGCTTTCTTTCTTTCTCAGGATGTACAATCTGAAGATTTTGCCACTCGTAATATTGCAGCAATTTCTCAGGTGAGTTTTTCTGTTTCCACAGTTTAAGTACGGCCTGTTTCACCTGCATGTAGAGCTCCTTTGACCACATGTTGTCTGTTCACAGCAGAATCTTCCAAACGTAAGCACCACACCTCAAATCAACTGCAGGCCTTTTATCTGCTTAGTTATAACACAGATTGAAATGAAGGGATTGTGTTAAAAATGCATTAGTTCCTCACATTTTTATGCAATCCTTTTGTTCAACCTTCACTTCAGCTACATCTGAGTTGTTTCACACGTTGCTTTCCAGTGTGTGCCTGTCTACTGTTTTGTATTTGTCCCACAAGACTGCATCTACAGTATATATCGCTTCTGTTTGCTATTTATTCCTGTTAAATAGCACTACTGGCATGGAGCACCTACAAAGGGCTATTCTATTCTGTTCATTTAAAATTTATTGTCATAAAGCAAAGAACCAAAATTAGAAAAAAGTTTTCCAAATATTTATGGACCTAACTCAATATCCCGCCCACCAACAGGCGTCATGATGAAGAGATAATTAATGTTATTCACTTCACCTGTCAGTGTTCAAAATGCCTCACTGCTGTATATAATAGAACCTAACAGTAGCTGTTAAAATGTTGCTGATAATACTGTAAACCAGTGGGAAACTGTGAGAAGTCACATAATTAAGGTTCCAGCCAGAGTATAGTGTCAGAAATACTACTTCCTACTACTTTCCTAACAAAGGTAATAATGCACGGTTAGGCACAGAGAATGTTGTGCTGATAGACGCTGCAAAGTACTCAACTAAAATCAAAGGAAGATCCAGCACTTGAGAACAAGATAATCAGCCTCCAATCCCTCTCCTCTTTGATTGCAACCCCAAGGCCTTGAGTCGGTACAGGAGCACTCATTAAAAGCCTAACAGAGAGTCCAGAATGATCCTGGCATATTGCATCCTTTCTAACCTCATCCACAGTACATATACAGAGGTCTGTACGGTGGCTGGGAAGTGCAAATCACATTTACAACATCAACAACAAACATGTTGTCAATTTTTTTAGTTTTTTAATGTAAGTTTTCGGAAATGTTATTTTGTTGTTGATGTTGTAAATGTGATTTGCACTTCCCAGCCACCGTAGGTCTGAGAGGTAGACTAGCAGGGATTAAAACTCATGAAGCAAGTTTGTAGTGTTGAATAAGCTTAAGGTTAGAGAGAACAGCTAACAGTGCCCTGCTGTTTATATTTTGAACTTCCATATGTGTTTCCCAAACAGCATTAAAACATGTTTAAAATTTCAGTATTCTGGGAACCTAAGTGAGTTATATTTGTACCTTCTAATAATCAGAATACTTTATGAATCCCAAAGGAAATTATCTATTATTATTTATTATTACAAATATGTTCAGTATTTTGTGCTTTGTCTGTTTTTTCCCACTGAGAAGACTTGTTCGAGTTTTAAGGTCTTCCTGACATTTCAAAGTATTTTTTACATGCTTTGTATGACTAATAACTGCCTGCTTTACTGCCTGGTTTCAGTTATTGTGTAAATGTCCTGTTTATAAGGTTGGAGAAACCTGCAGTCAGCTGAGACTGAAGAAGTCACCTGATGATGATGAAACGTTTCTCCCACTGAAAACGTCCAGATGAACAGCATCAACCTTTTTGGGTGTTGCTGATTTACCCATGAAACAATATGAATGTAGCCTCTATTTATAATTCATTAAATCATTATTATTATAAAACTTCTATTAACACACCAGCAAACAAATAATGATAATGGATTGGATTTATATAGTGCTTTACAATGCCACTATTCATTCACACACTGGTGGAGGCAGCTACAGTTGTAGCCACAGCTGCCCTGGGGCAGACTGACAGAGGCGAGGCTGCCATATCGCACCATCGGCCCCTCTGGCCAACACCAGTAGGGTAAAGCGTCTTGCCCAAGGACACAACGACCAGGACAAAGAGTACGGGGATCAAACCGGCGACCTTCCAGTTACAGATGCGCTTCCCAACCCCCTGAGCCACGGTTGCCCGCTACAAACAGCTAATTTGATAATCTGTATATGTTTAGCAAGTGACTGCTTGTAAGTATCACTTTTAGTTTGTCTTTAACAATCCAACGTGTTGCACGTCTATTTCATCCCATGTCTACTTGAAATGTGAATAACCAAAGTATATAATGACTGTGAAACTGTATTACTCTTCAGCACTGTTGGAAAGCAATACAGTCCTGATAGATGTTTGAGTCTTATCACAGAATTATCATTATTTTTATGGTCAAACTAGAACAAATGTAGTTCAATTGGCCTGCTATATAAAACAGCTTTAACTGTACTTGTAAATTGTAACTACCTGTGGGAAATTCACAACAAACCAAAGTGACTGGGCACATATATAGTGGAAGTCTACACGCTTTCATTGACAGCAGTGGAGTTTCTTCAGGTCTATCGATGGCTGTTTCCAAGCTCCCTTTAGTGCAGCAGCTGCAGAGCTTAGATCCCACTAGAATATTATGAAACTGACCTAATTTACAAGGCTTGCTGTAGGCAGTGAAATTGTGCCTTTTGTAGTTTTCATTTTAGCCTAAATAATTGATTCAACCCTCCTTTGCCTGTAATCTTTCATTTAGAATACCAGCCAGTGACAGACTCAAGGTTTGTGCCATTATAAATTAAAATGGATAAATGTGTAATAACTGCTGTTTCAATCAAATTTTAAACTCATGTGACATGATTTAAACTTCCTGGCAAAAAATTTAAAAGCCACATCTTAGTCATATGTATGCACTCATTATTTCTAGAAATGCGGGGGTTTAAAGTTAAACTTTAAATGCAACAAAGATAATAAGACTACTAACCTTTAGCCAATTGTGTCACTGGATATCTGACACATATTTGGTTCACTGTAAATCATGTACAACATGAAGCATGCCTGCCCAAAAAGAGGCCTCCTGGCTCTCTTCCCCATATGGTGGATATACACAACACCCAAAGTTTGTTTAGTAACTCCAGTCATGTGCTCACCCAGTGACCAGGGTCTGATGAAAGATTCAGAGTAAAATTATGGAAACTACCATTGCTGCTCATGCTTCTACTGTGTGTGCTCGTCTGATATCGCTTTCTGTAAATACAGCTCATGCTTCAGCTGTCTGCAGCGAGAAACCCACAGACACAGCTAACAGGTGGATGTGAGTGTTCTGCTGACAGCCCCTCAGCTTCCATCTCATTGAAACAACTTATCAGTGGAGAGAGGCCCAAATGCCTCAAATGGATTTGACCAGTCGGAATTGAAACAACCATTTTAATATTACTCTGTAGGAGCTTCTAACTGTGAAGTAGACTTTCTGTTTTCCTCACTGTCTTCCTGTGAGACATGTATCAAATCGTATTCAAAAATCTAAATGATCCACTTGTCAGCTCGACCCTCTTCCCACTGTGTTAGTAAAGCTTGTGTTCCCTCATTGGCTCCTCTCATAACTAGTATTATCCACTCTTCCCTTAACACTGGGATTTTTCCTCCATCCTTGAAAACTGCTTCTGTCACTCCGATTCTCAAAAAGCCTGATGCAGATCCCAATAATTTTAATAATCTCCACCCTATATCAAACCTCCCCTTTATTTTAAAGATCCTTGAGAAAGTTGTTGCCTCCCAGCTTCACTCACACCTCAATGACCATAATCTCTACGAACAATTTCCGTCTGGTTTTCGCCCTGATCATAGTACAGAAACTGCTTTGTTAAGGATTACTAATGACCTTCTGATGGCAGCTGATTCTCATCCTTCTGGATTGTCGTGCGGATTTGGCACAATTTCTCATAATGTCCTCCTGAGCAGATTAGCATCCATTGGCATTAGTCACACCTGGTTCACCTCATATCTCTCAGGCTGCACCCAGTTTATCCAACTTCAATCACACTCTTCAAGTCTCTATCCTGGTTCTGCTGGTGTGCCCCAGGGTTCAGTATCAGGGCCTCTTTTATTCGTTATCTACATGCTCCCCCTTGGCCGAATATTCCAAAAATATATATAATATAATATATTATCAGTTTTCATTGTTATGCTGATGACACCCAGCTCTACATTTCCTCCAAACCTAATTCATCCCTCCCACCTACCTCCCTCTCGAACTGTCTTATGGAGATCAGATCTTGGTTCTCCTCCAATTTTCTCAAACCTAACAGTAATAAAACAGAAGTCTTACTCGTTGGCACGGCCTCTACCTTAACAAAATCTCACAGTTTTTCCATTAATATTGAAAATTCCCCCATCCTTCCCTCCCTGCAGGTTAAGAGTTTGGGTGTCATATTTGACAGTACTCTCTCATTCCAGTCTCACATCAATTACATAACCCTTTCTGCATACTTTCACTTACGTAACATTAACCGACTTCGTCCCTTCCTTACTCCCCATGCTGCTGCCATCCTCATCCATAGTCTTATTACTTCCCAGATCGATTATTGCAACTCCCTCTTATTTGGCCAATAAGTCCCTCCATAAAATTCAACTTCTTCAGAATTCTGCAGCTCGGGGCATAACTCGTACTCCCTTAAGAGACCATATTATCCCATTTCTTCAATAGCTTCACTGGTTGCCCATAGAAGCCAGGATAAACTTTAAAATCTTACATCTCATATGTAAGTGCATCCATAACCTTACCCCTCATCTCTGTGATCTGCTTCATATCACCACTGTTTCCTGCTCTCTCAGATCTTCGTCTGCCACTCATCTTGTTGTTCCTTCTGCTCGTGTCATCACTATGGGGAACAGAGCTTTCCGTCACTCTGCTGAACCTTACTTCCTTCAGCCTTAAGAAATATAGATTCCTCAAAACCTACTTGTTTTAACTGGCTTACTCGATTTAATACAGATTTTACTTGTTGTCAAATCGTTTTTTGTTTTTTAATTTGTTGTTTGTGGTTGTAATTTGCTGGTTTCTGTATTTTAATCTATTTTATTTTACTGTTTTATTGATGTCTTTTTCTCTTTGTAAGGTGAACTTGGGTTTTAGAAAGGCCCTCAAATAAAATGTATTATTATTATTATTACTTGAGAAGTCTCCTAGATGTTGCTGATCTTAACAATGCAGACTGTCCAAGTATTAGAGAATAAGAATACATAGATTTAATATTATTCTTGATATAAATAAATATTAATTTAAGGCTGAAACCGAGAGTGAAATAGCTGGTCCAATGCTTCCTTTGCTTTAACTTTATTTTCTCTCACGTATTTACTTTATTGTTGGTGACTCCTTTTACACTGTGCCATGTCTAAATTTGCTGATTGAAAGAGCTCTCTCTGTTCTTGCCATGTTGCCTTTTTCATGCTAAACTCTAAGAACACCGAACGTGACACCTGAAACACAAAGGGAGAAGAGCTGCTAACCTGACAAGAGACAAAGGGGAACTGTCACAATATAAACACAGCAGGGTGATTAGGAAAAATAGAGATACATGGGAACACAGCTGGAACGAATAGACATAACGAGACGGGGGAAGTGAACTGAGCACACTGAACACGGGACTGTCAAAATAACACAGGAAGCACACCGAGACGTAAACTAAAACACACGGCTTGACACTGAGAAACACATGGGAACCAGAAAAAGAGAGAAACATGGGAACAGTTTAGGGATATGAGACACGGAGAGAGAGACAAAGATGGAAACAAGAGATGCTGTAGGAAACTAAACAACCTCAACATTAACCTGAATCACAAAAGATAAACAATATCATCAGAAACATATAGACATAAGAAAAGCAAACTAATTCTTCAAGGTCAAAACAATAAAACAACAAGTCCCAAAACACAAACACTGGCTCACAGAACCAGAACCGTGATATGGGCAATGTGAGACTGCAGGATAGTAAGACAGACGAGCTGATGACAGTCAGTAAGGAATCAAGGGCAGTTGTGTAGTTGTGTTTCACAGAGACACCACTAAGGGAAAACACTACAAATCCCATTATTACCATCAATGCAATGGTTCAGGCAAAGAGGAATAAATGAAACAGATTCAGCAGTGTAAAATCAGTCATGCAATTAAAACCCTAAATGTAAAAAAGTGTTTAAATTAAAAGTACACAATGTGTCTTATTTCAGAATCATATATTATAATTATTGCTTCAACACAAGCAGGAGCTTGCTAATCACAGTTTGACCATAGCGAACACC
>NW_005187633.1:660279-665415 GCF_000239375.1 Pundamilia nyererei | reverse complement strand
TGGCTGGGGAGAGGGAGGTCTGGGCCTCTTTGCTTAGGCTGCTGCCCCCGCGACCCGGCCTCGGATAAAGCGGATGAAGATGGATGGATGGAAGCAGGAGCTAATCTTGTATAAAAACAATCATTTGTATGTTGAAAATAGTTATAAAGTGTCATTATGGCTGCATCTCTGATTCTCATGTATGTGTTTTATAGTTTCAGCATGAACTCTTTTATTTTCTTCTGTTTTTTAATGTTGTGAGTTTTCACGTGGCATCCTGGTTGTTGTCCCCTTTTCCTCCCTCCACTAACCAAAGAAGTCCACTGTGGCATGATCCACTCTTCAACAGTGTTCTCTTCTACTGTTGTTTATGTTTACAATGTCTACAATCTTGAGTAATTGCTGTAATATTTCCATACAAAGATTCATATATTTTTGTAAATTTCATATTATTTCACCGTGCAAGAACGCTTCTTTTGGTACATTTGGCACACAGCTTGAGCCAACAGAGCTAAAATATAAGCTCATCACTCTCAGGAATTAGATGCATTCATTTACTAGAGATACCAGCTTACTGCTGGAGATTGGCTTCATGGTCATCAAGTTTAAATACAATGCCGTGCTTTAACAGGAATAATCAAATAATTAAAAGTTTATTCTAAATTTGAAAAGTCAAATACAGCAATGATTTGAGTGGAAATGGAAATCATCCATACCCATACTGGGGTATGGATCAACTGGATTAGACCCAGAGATTCAAGATTGAGTCTTTTTGCTCTGGATTTTGTAGCAGTTAGACCATCTTGAAGGAAAGATTATTGTAATGTGGTTTAAGTTATGTTCTTTGATTAGTTGTTTTTCATGGTTTTGTGTTTATAGTTCCTAGTCTTTAGTTTTCTGTCAGATTGAGTGTATTTCTTTTGTCATGAGTTGGATCAATAAGAGTGAGGAAGTCTTTTATTACACTCACAGCAAACATGGATGTTAAACTCACCAACTATTAAAACACAGTTATATCCTGAGACTCCCCAGCAAGTTGGCAAAATCAAGATTAAAATCCTTGACACATTTTGGTGGCTGATGATTTTGGTGAAGTTTAGCTCCAAAAGCGGCACTTTGAATCTAGTTTAGAAGAGAGGTGACAGCTGCCAACAACAACATACTGAAGCAGCCACCTTAACCAGTGATCCAGGGAGAGCTAATAAATGAACAAGCGCAGGGAAAGTGTTCCAAGAAAGACAGAGTGTTATGTCCACCAGTAGTCGAGGAAGACTTCTTGGCTTATTTGTCAGATCAAACTTTTGCAGTTTAACTGGACAAAGACTCAGAAGTGTTTGGTGTTCAAAAATGAGTAAAACAGAGCCATCAGGGCAACATAAGAACAAACAGCAGACAGAGGAACCTAGAGAGACGGCTCACCATGCACACTGTCGCGGTCTTCAATAGAAAAGCAGGCAGCTGGACAGACCACTGACCTCTATCATTTAGCAGTTAAATTGTCATTCTTAAGTTAATTGCTTTATTATTGCAAACAGATGGCAAATAACTGCCAACCTGATCGCACTCAATCACAGACTGAGAGCACACTGATTCACGCTTCACTTCACACAGATCTGTGAGCGGTCACAGATCTCCTCCCGGTCTTCAAAGCAAACAATTCAAAAGCAGCACGCCTTCAAATTCAGTGATATTGGCTGTCCCCGAATCATCAACCAGTTTCCTCAGACAGCTTTACTGTTGCAGCGCAGATTGTTGTTTTTTCTAAGTAGACTTTCCCAGTAAAGCCCAAAACATGGGTGAGTTATGCCCAGATGTAGCGTTACTAAACATTGATTTCATACATTTATTATAAAGATGAAACATTTGAATATTGCGTAACACATTTAGTAAAGTTCAGAATATTTTACTTTTCCACATACGGGCCAATTGACATATAAAAGTCGTTCAAAACAGACTTACAAAAAAACAACAAAAAAACAACAAATAAATACAGCAACATATAACAACTGGGCTGACCATTGCTGCCAAGTAAGGTACAACATCATAAACACACAGTAAGTTCACAGTTTACATATCAATGTCTGGTAACCCAGTGTTTGTGTTCTTTGTTTAAGTTATACTCTTTGAATTATGTTTTTCTGTTTGTATTGTATTTATGGTTCCTGGTTTCTGTTCTTGGTGAAGGTTTAATTCTGGCTCTTCCAGAACTCTCCATGTTTTGGATTTTAGCCAGTCCTACATGGAAGGCAATCCTCCCCCAAAATGCGTGACAATGAGTAACAATGTTCTAATCTTTTGCACCCGATGTGAAACGCCTCTGTGTGAATTTAGGTATTTTAAGTGGGAATGTCCTAATTTACTGTTTACCAGAAAATACACGTTTTAAAGAATTACATTTTACGGAAAAGTCTTTTCTTCACTTTTGATTTATGTAAGTACTGGAGTCCCCTAATATTGTGACAATTATATTAAAGATATATATCTATATGTCCAAATATGCTAAACAACATGTTTTCATAGGTTGCGCTAATTTCGTCACATGACTGTATGTGGTTAAGAGCCATGCTTACAGTTAAAGCTTTGTGCATGTCATCAAGCACCTTTGGAATCATGGGGCCTTAAAAAAGCAGTGAGCATAAAAAAAACACACCTGTTAAGCACAATTACAGACGACAGAGACTCACGGTGAGCGAATGGTGAGACTCCCGCAGTCTGAAATGAGTCTTCATTTGATCAGACTAGACAAATGAACTGTGAAAGTTATTGACACACAATGAACAACTCTTCATTTCATGAGGGAGGGAGAGCGATGGTAGCCATAACGCCAGACCCATTTTTCACAACTGTTCCTTTTTCAGAGTAACCATGCCATTTATAATACATTAGCTTTTTATGAAATGAGAACCGGGGCAGCTAAGTTTCCCCACGATGCATGTTGATACACATAATGTACAACTCAGCCCATTTATAAAATTGTGGCCTAATCTACACTTCTGATGACTGAAGTCATCAATAGAGTTGCTGATGACAGCATTAGTCATTAGTGTGAGAGTCGAGGTGGCAACCAGTCAAAGCATTAGCAGTGTGATGTAGGTGAGGAAGACATCCTCTCAACATACCTTACTGGCTTGCAAATCTAATCCAATGTAACTTTACTTAGAGAGCACTTTAAAAACAACATAGTTGAAAGACAGCAATAAAATACAAAAACACATAGTTTCATATTTCATATCAATGAAATATGAAAAGTAAACATAAAAACTGAAAATGATATTTACAATAAATAATACTAAAAAACCAAAAAATGATTAAAACCGACTAGATGCTAACTCTGGTACCAGTCTTGAAATGCAGAGAAGAAAAGGTGCATTTTAAAATCTGGACCATTTATAAGTGTGACTGTGAGGCCTTAACAGTGACAACATAAAGTCCATTGCAGTACTGAAGACAAGTGGTCACAAATGCTTGGAACGGTCTCTCTCCAAGCCACTAAAAGAAACAAACGAAACAGCTAAAAAAGCTTTGGCAGTTTGTATTTATGTGTTTCTTTATTTTTGTTTTTAAATGTTTTAAATGTTGTTTTTAAACAACTGATCTGACATGCAAGAGCACCAAGTGGGGAGGTGTGACACCTGGACCAATAGAGATAAGAGATAACTCTTTATTGTCATTGCAGTCATACCTAGTACAACGAAATTGGAAACTGTCCCATGTCGGCACTACGCACAAAACTACACAACACAAAATAGTAACTTAACTTATTAAATAAAAACAAATAAAAATGAGTGTATGTTTTTATTGCACAATAGTATCATTATTATTGTTATTAGACCCCCCAAAACTCCAGGGAGGTAGCCAATCAGGTCAGCTGTTAGCATGGATTAGGGCTATTGCGCTGTTGTAAAAGCTGTCCAAGGCCTAAATATAATAACCTTGGTGCTATTCTCTTTACAATGTAACAAGGTTAAAGCCAGCCACTCTGCTGTCTTTCAGGGATTCTAACACAGGCCTGAGAGGGCAGGGTCACTGTGTTTCGTAAACCTTACTGTCATTCGCATAAAAATGAAATCAGACATTGTGTTTTTTAAATAAGTGATCCCAATGGGAAGGAAGTAAATACTAAGAAGTGGCCCAAGGATGGAACCTTGAACCACTCAACTTAGGAGGGAGCATGATGAACAGAAATGACCAAGAGAGACAGAAACCCCTTTGTCAGTCATGTACCAATTGAACATGGCAGTGCCTGTAATGCCAGCTTGGTGGAAATATCTTTCAAACTTTCAAAAGTGCAGACTGTGCTGTGGAAAGCTTTAAAAATTAACTGAAACACCCCAAAATGCTGTGAGTGTTTAAAAATACAGCACCTGAGAGGCCACTACTAGTCTAAGACTGAAGAGCCAACAAAGGCATTTCAGCAGAGCTGTACCCCTGCATGTTTACAACTTCCAGGTACCCTGCCTGAGGTCAGGTTGATGTTTGTGAGCTTTTGAATATAAGGTCCAATAGTGACCCAGACTTGTTTATAACTGAGCAGAGAGGAGAGCCAGGTTAGAGTAACAATTTTCCCCAGAGATAGAGGCACAAATTCAAACCTGTGGTTCAAAACTGCAGAAGGAATGGTAATAATAGAAATGTCTTAAGAAGGTCTAATAGTTCAAATCTTGTCGATAAGGACTTTTTTTTAAATCCACATGTTCCCACAGCAGCTTGTATACAGATGGATTTGGGAGAGTTTAGTTTCAAATACTAAATGAGACATTTAATTTACACACAGACTTGCGATGCAATTATTTCCAGACTACTACTTCTTATTAGTCATCTGGTCAACCATGTGTCCTTTTTGTTTTCAGTTGTTTGTTTTGCTCTCACACATATCTCCTGAGTAGTCCTAGCCTGTTCTCTGGCAAATCTCTCCAGCTCCTCCAGATTTGATGGTCTTCTCACAAAAACCTTTGTCTTCAGTTTGTCCCAAAGATTTTCAGCAGGATTCAAATCAGGGCTTTGTGCAAGCCAGTCAGTAATGTTCACTTTGGCCTTCAGGAGGTAGCTCTTCACCAGGAGCTCTTTGGGTCACTGACATGTTTGAAGACAAAGTGATGACCCAGACCCAGTGCCAGTTTTGCAGCTGACTGCTTGAGGTTTTCTTCCAGATTCTTC
>NW_005187633.1:657306-658983 GCF_000239375.1 Pundamilia nyererei | reverse complement strand
TGTAGTGATTGTCTTCTTTGAAACTACAAATCCCAACTTGACTAAGTCATTCACTTGACAATTGTTTGTTTTTTTCTGGAATACTTCTGTTATTGTGTGCAAATAGAAATAATTTATGCTTTCTCAAGAAAACTAGTATATTTAGAAATTTTCTGTTGAAAATATTTTGTTCTGTTCAAAAAGCACTTTGGAAACTTCATCAAAAAAGCGCATTTTAAGCTAATGTTAAAAGTAGAAAGGGTTACTGTCTCCCAAATTTAAAGTGGGAGCTGATTCTATAAGAGAGGGGCCTGAAAACTGAAGGCTCTACTTTTAAAACAATACAGTGACGATACTGTGAGATCCTTAAGATAAACTATGTTGCCAAAAGTATCCACCACATCACTTTCATAAGCACACGTCTACAAAATCAAGCATGCTCCTTCAGCAAACATTTATGAAAGAATGGGTTGCTCTCACTGCATTCCTGCATGATACCATGACAGGACGCCACCTGTGCATCGAGTCGAGTTGTGAAATTTTCTCACAAGTAAATATTCCACAGCCCTGTCTTTTTTCTGTCCTGCTGCAAATAAAAGGAGAAAAACTGTCACATGGTGATTTCCATTATTTTCACAAGAAACATCCAACATTTTAAGAGTGAAGAGCAAAAGTAGCAGCTGTTAGCTAACTACTCCTGTTTGCTCAGTACTGGTTTGTACAAATTAACAAACTGTGGTATTTGAACCTTGGTAAAAAAAAACAACTTTTTTACAAAAGATATTAGAACAGCAGTCATACTGCTTCAAGGTATTTCCCGATGTTTATGCCTTTTGTCACTTGCATTTCAAGTCTCCACCATCTGTAGGACAATTAAGCGGCGTGACCAAAGTGAATTTTTTCTCAGAGCGTTGTGAGATTTGACAATCACACAGTTGCATCAACCCTTCGGTCTGGATTTGACTCTTTTTAAACCATTTTGTCCTCGATGTGTCAAGCGAGAAAATGTTCTCAGGCACAGATGCTCATTAATACAAAGAGTGAATATCTAAGGACACCTCAGAGGGATCGCAGAAAAGAAATCCTAGTTGTGGAACAGCAGAATATTTATGTGAACTGTACTTTACCTCATATTGAACTTCATTTCACTCATTCACTCTCATATTCTGTTTCATATTTCTAATACAAGCAGCCATTCATCTCTTTGTAAGACCAGAATTACATTCTTTCATTTTTTTCAGCTAAGCACAGCGTTTCGATTTACATTTTGGCATGGTGGGTTTTATTTAGCCATAAATAGTGCAGAGCTTTATCTCTGTAACACACATTTACACAATTTGTTCTCACTTTTTCCTCCATCTCCCAGTAATCTCTGTTTCCCTGGATCTCTTTCTTTGTTTCTATGTACACGTTTATTAAACTGCAGTAGAGCTGAAATGTCTGACATTGCATCCGTGTTTTGAAAAAAGAGAAGTTGGTTTCTCTCACCTGCCAAAAAATGCTTTATAGCATTGTAAAATATTTGTGATGTGTGGTTTAGTCTAGGGATTTAGTAGGTTATATTCATTTAGCTTAACAAATGCCTAAAACATTTAATCGAATAACAAACAGATCGAAACAGAAAGCAATACAGAAATGCAGTATTTTTTTCATACTGCCCACTGCTATTTAATGTTAAGGACTGCACAAATTTGCACA
>NW_005187633.1:655253-656553 GCF_000239375.1 Pundamilia nyererei | reverse complement strand
GTGTACAGCCGATCACCTTCTCTGCAATTCTGATGACCCTCTGGAGTCTCTTCTTATTGGCTGTTGTGCAACCAGCGTGCCACACAGAGATGGTGTGCACCACCACACTCTCAGTTGTGGCTCAATAGAAGGACACTAGTAGGTCAGTCTGCAGCCTGTTCCATCTCAGAACCCTCAAGAAATGGAGGCGGTGCTGGGATTTATTCATTAGGGCTGGTGTGTTTGTGGTACAAGATCGGTCCTCGGATACGTGGGGTACCGAGGAACTTAAAGGAGGGCACACTTCCCACATTCCACCTTTTATGGAGAGGGGACGGGGATCAGTTCTTGTTTTGCGGAAGCCCATGACCACATCCTTGGTTTTCCTGGTGTTGAGGGTGAGGTTATTGTAGTCACACCATTCTGTCAGATGAACTGTCTGGACCTCATCTCTGTAGGCGGTGTCATCATCGTTGGTGATGAGCCCCATCAGAGAGGTGTTGTCTGCAAATATGATGATGATATTGCAGGGTGCGTGGGGATGCAGTCACTGATGTAGATGGTGTATAGGAGAGGACTCAGCACACATCCCTGTGGTGAGCCAGTGCTGAGTGACAGGGTGGATGATCTCCTTGACTGATTGTGTTCGGTCAGTAAGAACATTTCTGATCCATGCACATGTAGGGTCCAGTTTTACCAGGTGGGATGATGGTGTTAAAAGCCCAGCTGAAATCAATGAAGAGCATCCTTACTGAAGTCCCAGGATTCTCCAGGTGATGCAGAGCAGAGTGAAGGGCAGTGGAAATTACCTTATAGGCAAACTGGTGGGGGTCGAAGCTAGGTGGGAGGCAGTCCTTTATGTGCTTTAGGACCAGCTTCTCAAAGCACTTTATAACTACTGGAGCAGGGGTGGCAAACTCTAGGCCTCAAGAGCTGGTGTCCTGCAGGTTTTAGATGTGTCCTTGATCCATCACAGCTGATTTAAATGGCTAAATTACCTCCCAAACATTTCTTGGAGTTCTCCAGAAGCCTGGTAATGAACTAAATCATTTGATTCAGGTGTGTTGACCCAGGGTGAGATCTAAAACCTGCAGGACATCGGCTCTCGAGGCCTGGAGTTTGCCACCCCTGCTGTCACGGTCTGACTGGCAGACCGTGGGGGGTGTGGGGAAGGGGGACCCAGGCGCGGTGCTCTATGTACAAGCAGTGCGTTTATTTACAGTGATGGAACTGATACACAACAATAATACATCCCCGTGTGCTCCTGACTTCCACTCCGTGTCTTCTCCCAGTGTTTGTGCCCATGTGTCTGCTCCCTCGT